>NC_133211.1:11051210-11351210 GCF_958299795.1 Porites lutea
GCCTCCAAATGTTTGTAAGCTTGAAATAAAAGTACACGAACAGTAGAGTGGGTGCCCAAATAAAGTTCGAAGGCCACATGTTTAGCTTTAGGTCGTTGAGAACAACTACAAACACACATTTAACAGAGACAACAAGACACCGTGGCAGCCATGATGGCGCCGCTGACCAACGAAATTACAGTTATGGAATAATTTTGGTTTGGATACTTCGAGTGGGAAGGTTCGATAAATTTCAAACGTAGTTATGCAAAAAATGACAATTTTTAGCACAAACGTACTAATTCCATTCCTTGAAGACTAGACACAATGTTTGTTATATCTCATAATCCATCTAACTTGGGAGAAATGTTTTTAATAGTATATAGGAACCATTTTCCTATAACTCAGTTGTCTTCTAATGTGATTACATGCAACTCGCACACTCATTGTGGGTTGAGGAAAAAAACTTCTCTGATTTAAATGGTGATGTAAATAACCTACTTTTTGCACAAAATGGAGTAGAATTGTTCCGTTTTTAGACCTAAAAGTTCCTGCTATTAATTGAATAATAAACCAGTGAGATTAATGAACAAACACAAGGCAGACGATATCGATAATATAGTCTTTCCCGAATAATCGGGTCAAGCAAATGATCGTAACCAATTAAAGACGGCTGACCTACCTCATATCAACGCATAGTAGTAGTTCTTGGGAGAGCATTTAGCAGGCAATCCGTATTCTTATTTAGAGTGTTGAGGATAGCGAAGTTGGAAACTGATCGATAGCGTGGCTCAGATATATCATATAATTATTCAAACCTCGATTCTATAACTAAACGATATGGATCTCATATAGGGATGCCTCTTTAAGCTCATCGATTAACGAGAAATGATGAGTATAAGGTAAAGAAAAGAGAAGGAAAACTCGCTGCCTTAAAACTTTGTGGCACTGGCAAGGAAGTGACAGCAGTTTCTTGATGTTCTTCTCTGTGTTTTTTGCTAAGTTTGGCACCGCCTATTTGCGTCGTCTGACGTTATTCAACATCTGACTTCTCCCAACAGGAAGGAAGACGAGGAGTTTTGCCAAATGGCTCAAAAAATTTTCCTTCTTGCCGATATCAGAGCATTGTCTAAAAGTGTTTTTTGACAAAAATAAAGTAAAATCGACTTTTAAAGGGGCAACACTATTACTGGTGACAAAATAGTTTTCATTGTGGCCTACACAAATTAATCTGAAAAAATGTTGAACGATTGATCGTAGCCATTTTCTGCTTTTCTCAGTCTTCAGTGCTTTCAAAATAAAAAATGGCGTTATGGCCAATCACGCATACGGTTGAGTCGAATGTTAGAACAATTACATCTTGGAAACGGAAATAAGTAGTCTCGCTCTGAATGAACAAAATCTAGGAAACACAACCATTTCTTTGTTTGATCAGCCATCAATCCAATAGAAGCTGATGTGTAACTACCGTCAATTACTGCAGTCAAATGAGTGTTAACAAGCTTCTATCACAAACGACGATGGTTAAAAGTAACTCTCAGTGACCAAAATATATGGTGTGAATAATATTTCTCTTTTATCCCGATGCATGTAAACCGCGGCTACAAGAATAACAGTATTGACTAACTTTAAATCTTAAGAACATGAATTTTGCTTTTTGTTGTAATATGAAGTAAACGTGACGAGACATTTTGTTATTAAACCTGTACGTTTTAAAAGCAAAAACCAAAACAAAACAAAACAAAACGAAACAAAAGTAGTCAGAAACCAAATAAACAGAAATTCCTTCCAAGAAACTGCCAAACCATTAAGACAAAACCGCATAGCGAACCCGGCCGTTAGTATTAAAATTGCCAATTCGTCCAGTTGTCCAATTTTGAATTCGCGTTCGAAGGAAACGATTTTCAAGCTACTTAATAGTCTGGACCCGAAAACGAAACTATATTTCGCTGGCGGTCTGCCACACTGCTAAGATTGCAATCAAACCTGTTTACATTTTTGAATCACTAAGAACGCACAATAAATCAAGGAACGTTTAGGGACTCCCGCTAAAATATATGTTGTGATAATTTCCTTTCATCACGACTATGAAAGAACTTAAAAGGAATACCAACAGTTACTATAACTAACTTTAAGGAAGTAAATATCGTCAATTTTCGTTACACATCTAGTCGTACGTGTAAATTGTGCATTGCAATCACGATCACCATTTAAAGCCTTTGCGAAAAAAACATTTTCTTTTAATTTCCTACAGTAGAGAGAATTTCTACCATACGCGTAAAAGTTAAGGTAATACTACGCAGCAGCAGAAGCTAAAAAACAATTAAAAATATTTCAGTTTGAGTCGAACCATGCCTGTTACTTCCGGGTTTGTGTATGATAACGACGACCATTTTTCATAACACGTGCATGTTTATTTGAAATTACAGCTTTCCAAAATTTGTGGTTTCGACAATTCTATACACTTCCTAGTTGCTGTAGAACCGAAGGTTGGATAAATTTTAAGTACACTTTTGGAGCAAGCGGGGATATCACGCGAGATTTATAATAGTGAAATCAGGATTCAATTAACTAAATGTAGAAGAAAGCAATCCTCTCACCACTCAGAATCTGCCCGGGGGGGGTACTCCCTTATGTAAGCCATATAGGTATGTGCCGCCCCATCGGGTAGGGTTTTTGCGCCGTTTCGGTCTGAAAACGGATATACACTTTGCCCATTTTGGTCTGGAATTGACGATGGTTTTCGAGGGAGCTACGGAGTATATGAACATGTTTATAGTTTCATTTCCAAATGAGTAAGAAAGAAAGAGAAATATACACATTCGAGATGGATTTGAATAATTTTTTTGTTCGCGCTCTAATCTAAGTAATGATAACATAATTTCTGCCTAAACGCCAGGTCTGAAAACGGGTATGGATTTTAGAGTTCTAGTCTGAAAACGGTTGTGAAAAATTAGGAAAAAAAGGTCAGGATCTGAACAACTGAGCGGCACACCCCCACCAAGAATTCTCAGGAGTAACCCACCCCCCGGAGAATCTGTTAATTTTGCACTTATTTAACCTGCGTGCAAAATCAAAGCGAACCAAGGTTGGTCAAGTTAGAGTGCGTTAAAAGACTTATAAAGGGGGCGAGAGCTGCGGAAGGTGCCTGCTTCCCCAGCAGACTAGAAAACTGGACGATAATAATGCATCAGGGAGCAAATGTATTTAAACGAGGGAAAACAAAATACTGGAGAGCTATTAGAGAGGATCAGTCTACAAACCCATCTTCCCAACATTTAAAGTTAATTTGAGTGCCTAAAAAGGGATCGAATTCAGTGCTCCCGTATCTTTGAATTGATTCTATATGAATGGAACTCAAATGATCAGAGTATCAACATTATAGTGCTGATCTTTTTTCGTAAGTACGCACCTCATTTGGCCTTTTACAGAAGTCAAATCCAGACCTTTCCTCAACTGAGTTATTCACACCACGTCGACCTGTGATTAAAGTGCTATTGCAGGTAGACGCACAACTGTTCAAACTTGTCTTGTGAGTTGGCTCATCCTATTGGTCAAAAGTTTTTTCCGAGAAAAGCCTTACCAAATTATTATGAATCTTAAACATTTATCTTGTCTATCACCATCCGGGATCTAAGCGCACTATTACATCTTTTTTTGGAACCACTCTTAGAAGGGCTAAAGGCAGCAAACTGATTAGGGACTTCATATTTCAGTTGTAAGGTTAACTTAATGAAATTGCACGCCACTCGTGCGAATATGCAAAATACTTTATAAAACGCTCTAATATTATCTACTACGATCTATATTCTCTTTTGTTTCCTTCAGTAAAAGACCGTCAATTTGCAATGCCTTATAAAATCTGTTTATTTACCAAGAGACCTCCTCCGGCAATTCTGTTTACTCTGCAGTCCTGCGAAGAGTGCTCAGAACGTAATGGAACGAAAAAAAAAAGGAAAAAAGAAGGCCCACTCCATATATAATAGAATTTACACGAATAAGCGCCAGCAGGAGTCTATCAAACGGCGCCAGCCTGAATAAACGCTCTAGCTTAGAGTACAAACAATACTATGAGCCATTTCAGATAAGGGTTGTACCTTTCCTTGTTGGTTCAAATTATTGTTTTTTTGAATATTTGTTATAATCTGTTATGCTGATGTCGCTGAGGAAATAGACCTTAAAAACTATCTTTTGTTACGTTTTTCGCTTTTCTTATCGTAAACATATGCAATACCATGTTATTCACGCACGAGAAAGTCTATAAGCACCGCTGGCTGTGGAATAAGCGCGTACCACAAGCGCCGCACACAGGCTTTTCGTCAACTTTGCCCCGTTTACAGATAAACGAGACTGTAAAGAACTAGGGCTCAATCAGTAAATTCGACTGAGATTTAACTGGTTTATTGTGATCTCGCCTTCATACATCGGGCGTGTCGGCAGAGCTACTTTAGACGCAAACGCTAATTTTGTTACTTAATTCTTTGCGCTACGATTGGTTCGATTTTAATTAACGTTTAATGTCTCAGCAAGGTAACTCGAATTCTTGTCCATCACAGTATCTGGCGTATCTTAAAAATCAAACGGAAATTGTATCCAGACGTTGATAACTTATTTCTATAGCAACCGAAACAGTAACAAAAGTCTCCGACAGGTTATTCCTTATTTCATGACATCCCTTGTGCGGGAACTCGAGCTGATCAGTATTAGCAATCACCTTTTAGTTCTTGGTAGAAAAAAGCGCCAATTTAGTTAAAACTAAGATTCAGTGCATACTTGAAGCTGCAAAATCCGCTCAATGTAATACAGAAAATTAAATAGAAAGTAGCAAGTGGATTTGGCTAAGAGCGGTAGGAAGTATGACAATTAAATTAATAATAATATCCTTCTTCCTTTTAATGAAGTTCATAAGCAAAAAGTAAAAACTGGTTTGCATTAGGTCTGTAGGGGGGAGGGGTTAGGTCAACTGTAACTGGCTGAGTATAAGAGAACTAAAGTGTACTTCAATATCTACTGACGTTGAATGAATCAAGTATTGGACCGATGTTTGTTAAGACCCCTGTTGACAGCATTTACCACTCTGCTAAAGGACCTTCGAATTTCGATTACACTGAGGAGATCAAACATAGATTTAATCTTTAAACAACTACACCTTCCAAGTCTTCCAAAGCTTTACTTTATTTTCTAAAATATGCAAATCAAACGCACCGGTCTCGACAAGATCTCTGCGTGACTTCTTCGTGAATGCCCTGACCTTATCGCTTCTTCTGTTTGTTGTATTTTGTTGTATTTTGTAAAATGCAGGCATTTTTCCTAAAGACCCGAAATGCTCTAAACTTATTCCACTACTCATTTAAGTAGGGAGTACGCTCCTACTTGACTAACTTCCGCCCGACCTCTATAATTCATCTTGCAGCTGGAGTCTTTGAGTGAATCGTTTACGATCACTTCTATAACAATTAAATGGGACAAAATTTAACTTCCACTGAGCAGTCACGATTTCGATCGCTTCCCGTAACTGCCAGTGCCTAGCCAGAACCTGTTGACGCTAGCCTTTCAATAACGACAAAGGCAACTTTTATGACGTTCTATTCTATTACCTAAATTTTTATACAGTAGTTCTAAAAACGCATCTTCTAACTGGCTCAAATCCTCTTTGGATTTTCGTAAGCAAAAAGTGTTTTGTGAATGGTTCTCTCTGTGTCAGTGAATACGTAACTAGCAGTATCCCCATAGTACAATGATTGGTCCTCTTCTCTTTATACACATCAACCTTAGCCTTTATATAGGTGGCATCTCCGCGGAAAATGAAGTCTTGGTCTTGAAGATCCTTTCTCACTTTATCCAGTCTTAATCTCGGATAATGCATGGAATTTCGTTATCCTTAAGAACTGCCTGCGCCACCCAGAGGCTGGAGGGCATGTCTAGTTGGTGTACTGGCGTAATAGAATTTCGTTATCCTTAAAACTGCCTGCGCCACCCAAAGACTGGAACGCAGGTCTCTTTGGTTCTTCCAAACTGTCTCTAACATCATTGACAGGGCAAACAGTTTTCAAAAACTCATTAGCTTTAGCTTCTTCACAGGCCCGGCGTCCCTCCCGGTGATAAGCCTCAAACATCCGGGGTGTGAAGAACTGGTTAACCGTGTTGTGTTGTGGGAACTTGTTGCAAAGACAGGTGGACAAATAAGGGCATAAACATGATTTGCTATGACAACACTCGCAGCAGCACCAAGTCAATTCCTCGCTTTGCATCTCGGATTTTCTTGGAACAAGAATAATGATTTCTCCATCGCATTCCGGGTCACTGTCATTTTTTGCACCATAGTGGACTTTTAATCTGTTCAACAACATTTGTAGAGTGTAAACTCTGATTAGTCTTGTAACGATCATTCTAAACAAGTATCAGGGGCACCCAACGAGGATATACTTCAAAACCACTTAACATAGCATTGTTGAACGCATTTTAGTATTTAAACGGTAGATATAGGCATATTTTTATCCCCTAAAAACTTTTCATCTGTTCGGATTTCCTAGCTGAAAGTCTAGTGATCCGAAAATTATAGGGATGAAAACTTACCTTCTCGAAAATTTCAGCCAGAAAAAGGCTCCCGAAAATTCTAGGAGGCCTTTTTTAGGGTCAAAATCCGTTAAAAATGGGTAATTATACCATTTTGTAGATGTTAGAAAATCCTAGGAGAGGCAGGCAAGCAAGAAATTTTACAACAAATGCTCCGAAAATTCTAGACCTCAAATCGTCTTCCGAACAGATATTTTTTTCCAAAAACTGCCGTTGGGTGCCCTTGACGTATTGCTTAGAGAACATCGAAATCAAATCAAACTAAGTTCTCTAGTACTCTAGTACCAAGAGGTTTGCGCGAAACGTTTTTACCTGTACATGATCGTGTTTGTAACCTTGGCTTCAGAAAATCGCCGTCATGTATTTTACAATTATGCAAATATAACGTTTCGAAAGTACAGGATTTCTGAAGAAAGGTACCAAGGGGAAAAGTGATCGTGTAATAATTGAAGCACGAGGCTCACTCTACTTTACAAAAAAGAGTATCATTCCTGAAAAGGAAGAGGCTAAGCGAAGAATACGTACTTGTAATAACGTGATTTTAAGTCCTTTGAAGGGTTCGCAAACGTCTGCATCAAGTCTGAAATGACATCTTTACCGTCTTCATCATAAAATGAGCACTTCAGCTCGGTACAAGCAAGCATCAATGCATCTAAAATGCTCTTTGCGTTGTCCTCCTCTTCGTCTTTATAACCTCCGTCGACAACAACAATCCTTTTCAGTTTTCTCTGCAACAGTGGCAAAATGGCGAGATTTTCGTAATGACCACCATCACTGAGTTGCAGGACTGCTGGTGGAATTGACCCAACTGTGTCCAAGGAGAATAATAATCGCACATTGTAGACGAAAGAATTGTGTACAGTAAACCACCTGAAAAGAACCAGCGGTGGATGGTTTGTTGTGCCACAAAATTGTATAATATAGTCAGTGTTCTTAGATAACGTACCCTACAGGCCTCCCTCCAAAAAAATCAAAAACGATATTAATGGTAATAAAACTAAAACTCGTTCTCAACCTACTTATGAATTGATGATGATAAAAATAATAATAATGATAACAATGATAATTGTTGTTATTATTATTATTATTATTATTATATATTATTGTTATCATTATTATTATAACACCAGATATTACAGTTACTCTAGCCTGCATGCTTGTTTCGATTCTGATATTAGACTTAGTTAACAATTATTCTGATCCCTCAAACCTTGATCCATTTTCCGGAGAAAATCATGAGACGTAGGTCCTTCTTCAGAAGTGTAACCGGTTTTAATGAAAGCAAAAATTCACGGTGAAACGAGAAAGCGTTTTCACCGGCGAGCACAATGTGACAAAATGCAAGAAATCAAAACAAGCTAGCTCTCACGTGATCCTATGACGAAGCACGTCTAACCTATGTTACATAACAAGGAAAACGTGACATGAGAAGGGAAACGCGTGACAGAACACTCCCCGTCTGGTATTTCAAAAATGCCACTATAGAAGAAAACGAACAGTAACTTTTCTAAAAACAAAGTTATAAGCTTGTAACAACGTTATAAGTATAATCTCCAGCACTTAGCTGAGACAGTTCATCCAACTGAGGTTTCCATCTTCTTGAAATCACTCTCACTTCTGAGCAGAATAACTTCATTTACTGGTCTTGTGTAGGTCTTAACGGATCCATCTTTGGCTGTCACTAGCTCTACCTTACGCACTTTGCCATCTGCACTGACATGGGCTCGGGTTATCCGAGCAAGGGGCCAGCAATTTCTTGGGAGATCCTTAGAGCAGAGGAGGACCAGGTCTCCTTCCTGCAGGTTCTTTGCTTCTTGCTGCCACTTTCTTCTCGGCTGGAGCATTGGCAGAAACTCCCTGCGCCATCGGGCCCAGAAAACATTTGCCAGATGCTGGACTTGTCTCCACTGCTTACTGTATAGTTCTTGTTGAGTGAAATTTCCTGGCATCGCCTTCAGGCTTTCAGACTTTTGTGTGAGAAGGGTGGCAGGTGTGAGAATCTCTGGCATGTCTGGATCCGACGGAACTGGTATTAGGGGTCTGGCATTCACTATTGCTGTAACTTCAGCCATCAGCGTTGAGAGAACCTCATGAGTAAGATGCCTGGGTCCAAGGTCGGCAAAAGTGGAATCCAGGATTCTTCGGGTCACCCCTATCATTCGTTCCCAAACGCCCCCTGCATGAGAGGCGTGAGGGGGGTTAAAGATCCAATCGCAACCCTCAGCGGCCAAGTACGACTGGACGGCACCTTCATCCATCTCTTTAAGGCAGGACTGGAGTTCGTTGTGTGCACCAACGAAATTAGTACCGCAATCAGAGCGAAGTTGTACAACTGGACCCCGTAAGGCAAGGAATCTACGCAATGCATTGATGAAACTGGAGGTGTCCATTGACTCTAATAGTTCTATGTGAATGGCTCTAATTGTCAAGCATGTGAAGAGTACGGCCCAACGCTTGCTGTTTGCCACTCCTCCCCTTGTGCGACGAGCACTTACTGTCCAGGGTCCAAAAACGTCAAGGCCAACGTAACTGAAAGGCGGGGCAGGGGTAAGGCGTTCGACGGGTAAATCGGCCATTTTCTGGATTTGCTGTCGACCCCTCAGCTTCTTACACTTTATGCAACTGTTGATAACGCTGTTAACAATTCGCTTGCCTCCGATAATCCAGAATCCGCTGCTTCTGATCAGGCCGAGAGTGAAATGCCGTCCTTGATGTTGCACTCTCCCATGATAGTAGGTAACTAGAAGAGTGGTCACGTGATGCGAACTTGGGAGAATCAAGGGATGGCGTTCTTCATAACTAAGACCTGCTTGCTCTAATCGGCCACCAACTCTAACGAATCCTTCCTTGTCGATCACTGGGCTCAGTTTGAGGAGCGGACTTGATTTTGGCAGTCTTTCAGAACTTCTGAGGCAGTGTATTTCCTCTTTGAAGGCTTCATACTGGACATTTTGGATAATCAGGGACTTTGCTTTGCTAAGGTTGTGGACAAGGGCTGTCTTCTGACTCTTGTGTGCACCAGGCTCTTCAGATGTCTTTTGTTGGTGCAACTGGACAAGCGAGATCAGTCGTGCAAGTGCCTTCATAAGAGCCTCCCACCGTGAGAACCTGGAAAAACGGCTGGTTCCTAGGGATTTGTTTTGCAGAACCCGTGTAGCCAGAGACTTCACGAGAGGGCGGACTTCAGGATCGTCCTCTGTGGGTAGCGCGGCATCGCTGCTGATCGTTTCATTTACAGATGAACCATGGTGGTAAAGGAACTGAGGGCCGCTGTGCCAAATGCTGTCTTTGAGGTTCTGTGCCTGAACTGATCGCGTGGCTAGGTCAGCAGGATTCTTCTGGGTTGGCACGTAAAACCACTGTTCTGGAGATGAGGACTTCCTGATTCGCTCCACTCGGTTGCTGACATAAGCGTAGAATCGACGACTTTCGTTGCTGATGTAACCTAGGACGACTCTACTATCCGAGTAGAATGCAACAGCCTGAAGATCAAGGTCCAATTCTTCAATGATGAGCTCTGTCATTTCAACTCCCAATACAGCAGCGCAAAGTTCCAGACGGGGAACGGTGGTAGCGTGGGACGGAGCTAACTTCGCTTTACCAAGGACAAAGGAGACTTGCATGTTCCCATCACACTGAATGGTCCTGAGGTATGAGACAGTGCCAATGGCCTCCTTGGATGCGTCACAGAAGATGTGCAACTCCCGTCGACTAACAGCTTTGAGTGAGGTAGTTGTGTAGCAACGCGGCACTCTCAGGAGAGTTAAGGCTTGGAGGGCTTGGCACCATGCTTCCCATGCTGGTCTCTGCTCCTCTGGCAATGGTTCGTCCCAATTCTCTGGCTCAGGCTTTGCTATCATTGCTCTTAGAAGGAGCTTGCCTTTGACAGCAACTGGAGCGGCAAGTCCTAGAGGGTCATACAGGCTGTTAACGACAGACAATACGCCTCGTCTTGTGAACGGTTTCGCTCCTACATTGGCTTTGAAAGTGAATGAATCGGCCGATATGTCCCACAATACACCCAAAGACCGCTGCGCTGGAATTGTATCCTTTGAGAGGTCCAGATCCCGAAGGTCGGCAACTCGATCTTCAATCGGAAAGGCTTGAGTTACCTCTGGAAGGTTGGATGCTATCTTGTGTAGATGCAGATTAGCTGTGGCTAACATGGCTTGTGTTCTACGCAATAGGTCTACGGCTTCAGTAGGTTCCGCAACAGATTTAAGTCCGTCATCCACATAAAAGTTGTTATCAACAAAGTTCTTAGCATCAGAGCCAAATTCCTGCTCCCCGACTTCGGCGGTTTTCCTGAGGCAGTAAGTGGCTACTGCTGGAGACGACGTGTTTCCAAAGACATGAACCTTCATTCGATATTCAATAAGCTCTCCATTAGGGTCATTGTCTTTGTACCAGAAGAATCGTAATAGGTCCCTATGATCCTCTCTAACTAGGAATGAGTGGAACATCTGCTCAATGTCTGCCATGAAGGCCACGGGCTGTTGGCGGAAACGTATCAAGATGCCAAGTAAGTTGTTTGTCAGATCTGGTCCTGATAGCAAAATTTTGTTTAGAGAGATTCCTGCGGTCTCAGCTGCGGAGTCAAAAACCACACGTATTTTTTGTGGTTTTTGGGGATGGTAGACACCAAAGTGGGGTAAGTACCAGTGAAGAGTAGGTGGGTCTGACTGTATTTTCGGTGCAGGTTCAGCATGTCCATTGTCGAATAGTTTCTGCATGAAATCGAAATAATGCTTTTTCATCAGAGGTTTCTTGTCTAAAGAGCGTCGTGTAGACTTCAAACGTTTTAGGGCTTCTTCTCGGTTATTTGGGAGCTTTTCAATCCCATCGCGGAGAGGTAAGGGCGCCTCCCAGTTACCTGATTCGCTCTTTGTCAGCGAGTGTTTCATGATCTGGACGAACTTCCTATCTTCCACCGACGTTCCTGGTTTGTTGTCGTCCTTAGTTCGTACGAACACATCTTCTCCCAGTCCATCTTCAGACCTCCTTTTAAAATTTCCCTCCTTCAGGTCGTCTATGGGTTCTGCAGTCGGATGGTGTTTGACGTAGAAGCGGTTACTGCAGGGTAGTAGAAGAGAGGGTCTACCATTATCAAGAACTTGTGTTCTGAAACATGAAGCCTCACTTGGCTTGTGGGCACCATCTAAGCATGCATTTCCTAAGACTACCCATCCTAGGTCAAGGCGTTGAGCCCAAGGTGCATCTCTGGGCCCGTTTCGGGACTCGCGGATTTTGTGAAGGGGCGGTGCATCTCTTCCAATAAGCAGAAGAATATCAGCCTTTGGATCTAGCTCTGGGATCTTGTCTGCGATGGGGTCGAGGTGGGGGAATGCTCTAGCGACCGAAGGACTAGGAATTTCCTCTCTGCTATCCGGGATTGCATCACATTCAGTAAGGACTGGAAGTGCATAAGAGTACGCATTGTCTAAAGACTCAATGATGAGGTTGCGTGCACGTCTCCCTGTAACTTGGCTTGTCCCTGAGCACGTTCTCAGCGTGTACGATGTAGTTGCTCCTTCCAATTTCATCAAGTCAAAGAGCTTAGGTTTGGCTAGGGAACAGTTACTCTGATCGTCAATGACCAGGTACACCTTGACCTTGTCTTTAGGATGCCCATTTTTGTAAACGTAGGCTGGGCAGATCTTTGAACAGGATTTTCCCCCAACTGCATTTCCACACAGTTCTGTACAGTTGGCTGTGACCTTAGCTGGCTCCCCGCCTTGCTGAAGGGCGTCTTCGGGCTCTCTGGTTTGTGTTTCTTGTTCACTTGGAGGGTCAATGTGTAATGCTGCAACATGTTTATCACTTTGGCATTCGGCACATTTGATTACTGTTGTACAGTCTTTGGCTTGGTGGCTAGTTGAAGCAAGACAGCGAAAACATATTCGGTACTGGCTAAGTAAGTCCTTCCTTTCGGTGAGGGACATGGCTCTGAAGGCACGGCACTTGCCAATGGGGTGAGATAGTTTGTGGACGACACACCATTTGTCTGGATCCCGTGCAGAAAAGTGAAGGTGTGGAGGACCTGAAACCTCAGTTTTGTAAACCGATAGGCCTTGTCCCGACGGGGAGATCGTGTTAGACTTAACAGTAGGCTTAGCTGAGTGTGAGCTCTTCTTGCCAGGGTCCTCAATCATAAGGTAGGGGTCGTTGCGTTCCCGTGCAATTTCTTCGATAAATGATGCGAACTCAATGAATGGAGGATATTCCACTTCATGCTGACGTTTGTAGCGATACGCATGTCTTTGCCATCTTGCCTGGAGATCTTCAGGTAGCTTGACAAGGAGTGGTTTCAGAAAGGCTGGCTCGTCAAGAATTTTGAGGCCGGTAAGTCCGCCATCTTCTTTCGCACATTTCAATTCCAAGAGGAGATCCCCTAGTTCTTGCAGACCTTTGTTGTCTTTGGCATTCAGTGATGGGAATGCAGTTAGCTTGTCCAGGTGTACTTGGGTGACGACAGCTGTGGAGCCAAAACGTTCTCCTAACTTCCTCCAACATTCTTTAACTCCCTCGGTCGGGTTCTCTATATATGCATTTCGTAAACGCTGAATGAGTCTCTTAGAGTCACCAGTAGCATGCTCCGCCATGAGGGCAAGCTCTTCGCTTGGCGAAATGTTTACCTCTCTTATCATGTTCTTGAAGGCTGCTTTCCAAGTATTGAAGTTTTCAGGGGAGCTGTCAAATTTCTCTATTTTGTTAGCAATGAGCTCCCTTCTGGAGAGAAACTGAACGAAACCTTCCATGCGGTCAGTAGGGTTAGGATTGAAGGGCGGTGCTCCCGGATTGAGCTCTTTCGCAAAGCAGGGCTTCTCTTCCTTGACTGGGAAGCCGCGGGCGGAGAGGTTCTTTGCTTCACGATTACGGTCATGATGATCTTCATACGGTTTTAAACCTTCAAATTGACTGTCAATGAATTGCTGAACACGCTTATCGGAATCTTCGATTGGTAAATCTATTGTCTGAAAATCAAGGTTCAATCCAAGTTCCTCGTCAATAGCTTTTGCGCGGGCGACGGCAACAGCTGCTTCCTGTTCTGCGCGTAGGGACTCCCAGCGTGCTTCTTCCTCGCGTTTTCTCCTAGCAAATGCCAACTCATCTTCTCGTCTCTTCCTTTCTTCTTGTTCTAACGCCAGCGCGGACTTGGTTTGAAATTCGGAAATTTTCCTTTGCATTTCGGCCTTTTTTAATGCCGCGGCCGCCTCGCCTTTTGCATGGGCCCGTAGTGCGTTCGAGGAAACGGACGACTTGGAAGCACGTGACCCAGATCGAAAGGATCCTAATTCCAGTAAGAGGTCATTTTTCCGGTCCAACCCTTCGTTAATCGCTGCCTGGACGAGTTCCTTCCGAGTTCTCATCATTGCTTCGATTGTTTGTCTCTCTTCCTGATGTTCGGGCAAGCTAGCATGCACTGTAAAATCCATTAATGAAATCCACGCAAGTTCATAATCACTGAACGACGAACGCAAGTCTCCTACGGCCTTACGTAAGGCTTCCACAGAATCTGGAGTTTCTTTGAGCTTGGAAATCGCTTGGCTAGTTCTTTCCCATATTTTTTCAAGTTTCAGTGAGTCAGACTGCAGTCTGTTTTCGATCAACTTCGCGGTGGGCTTCGAGAGTCGTTTTGCTCGCGTGGATTCTGAATGCTTGGCGTTATCTTCGACGACTGTGTTTTCGAGCGAAAACAAACCCATTTCCACTTTCTCGGGGCCTTCCTTTGAGCTCCCATGCTTGGATACCTTTGTAACGGGCGAATTTGAAGGAGCCTCTTCCAACTGGCTGGATGAACCGTGTTTTTGAGTTTCGCTTGGTTGCTTGAGCGTTAAATCCACGAGGTTGTCTGGCTCAGTGTGATCGGCCGGCGATAAATCTCTCGTTTCACTATTCTGATCCCTCAAACCTTGATCCATTTTCCGGAGAAAATCATGAGACGTAGGTCCTTCTTCAGAAGTGTAACCGGTTTTAATGAAAGCAAAAATTCACGGTGAAACGAGAAAGCGTTTTCACCGGCGAGCACAATGTGACAAAATGCAAGAAATCAAAACAAGCTAGCTCTCACGTGATCCTATGACGAAGCACGTCTAACCTATGTTACATAACAAGGAAAACGTGACATGAGAAGGGAAACGCGTGACAGAACAACAATGTTTTGTGTTACAGCCATCATGATTTATTCTTGCAAATACTGTACTGGATTTGGCCCATTCGATATGAGTCGCTCCATTTGCCAAAAGTTCTCTTAGTTTTTTTATTGTAAATTTATTTTAGGCACTTTTTAAAAAAAAGTTGTATAAAGTATTTTATTGTAATTTTAAAATAATAATAATGATAATAATAATGAGAAGAAGAAGAAGAAGAAGAAGAAGAAGGAGAAGAAGGAGAAGAAGGAGAAGAAAGAGGAGAAGGGGGAGGAGAAGAAGAAGGAGAAGAAGATGAAGATGAAGATGATGATGATGATGATGATGATGATGATGATGATGATGATGATGATGATGATGATGATGATGATGAACAATGATAACCTGGAATCCTAGGAGACATAAGAGAGATGTAGAATCACGTTTACGGCAAACGGCAAACAACAGATTCAAGCTGAGAATTTCTTGAAATGGAGAATGGGAAAATAAAAAAGGTCCAGAACGGTTCTTATGAATAAAACTAACGTGATACTACCATTTTTTGTAGAAGTAATTAACAGTAAAAGACAAGTAAAAGAAAAACTTGGTCATGTGGTACGAATTTGCGTCTGCCGTTTCCCATAAACATGACTCTCAATCTCTCTATTAGCATAGAGGACCTACTAAGGGATTCCTTAGCTGGACTCGTGTTTCAAATCAAATGAAGAAATCAATGATCCTCGCAGTTGTGAACGCAATTTATGCAATTTCGTAAGAAGCCTAAAAAATTTCAGGACTTCAACGGGGCTTGAACCCGTGACCTCGCGATACCGGTGCGATGACCTAACCAACTGAACTATGAAGTCACTGATGTTGGGAGCTGGTCAATTATATGTTCATATGTTCCCGTGAAAGAGATGAATGTAATAGATGTATATGAAAAAAATGATATAAGAACTGCGGACCCGTGTTTGTCACCACTTTGAGAAAGAAAAAGCCATCTAAAACTGGACAGTTGAAGGAAACCTTAACAGCAAAATTATTATCGAATATCAGAAAAATGTCCTCCCAGACAGTTACACTACTCTCACCTGACATCAAGGACTGCGATGATAACCAGCATGGCGTGTACTACCAGGAAAGTTATCATGCACCCCAAGAGTGATGGCTCAAAGTGTTTCCTACCATGACGATAACAAATTGTTGGGATAATCAGTAGAAATCCAAGGACAACGTCAAAAACAAATGTCAAAAACAGTCGGGGGCACTGTTGAGTTAAAAAGAAGGATAAAGGAGGAGAATAGTCAACAAGCATTTAAAAGGGTTTCAATGAGCAGGAAAACGGTAAGGTCTGCCAAGTTAATAGTTGTGGAGTGAGATACTGATGATGATGAAATCATAGTAAAGCTTAAGAGATGATTTCACTGATTATGAAGGAAAACGTAACGACTATTTTTCGAGGAAGGTGATTATGTTAACGATGATAGAGGTGATCAAGAAAGTGGTAGTTCTGCGTTCCTGTGTTGCCCTAAAAATTGCCGTTGCTTTTACTTTGTGTAACATCACCTTTAACCGAGAGAAATTCATCATGAAAATGTAATCAATATGCTACCTTTTTTCGGCGTCCTGCATCACTTATCACTCTAGCACCCATGTCAAACCCTAGAATTGTGTGAAGACGAGTCAATCCTTCAATAGAATCATCATATTTTCCCATGTGTTTGGAAAGTGTTGCTGCAGATGTGGACATCGCTTCTGATAACATGATATCTTTTGGTTCCACTTTGCCCTCGAACTGATTTTTTTCGCGCCAGCCAAAACGCTCTATACCCGAAGGTGACATAGTTAACAGCGCATAGTTCTTTTTGTCTTCATCGTTGTTCTTCCACCGGTTCACAGCAATGTTGGATATATACTCGGGTTTCGTGTCTTGCAGATCTGCTAAGGTCAGGGGCTCTGTGTTATTGCTCTTGTGATAAAAGGCTTTCTGCACCCTCCACCTGGAAAATCAACGTACTTTTTAGCTCGCCCCATGTACGATCCTGGATTCAGAATTCCTCGCTTGTGGATTCCGGATTCCAGGTACTGGATTCCCGATCCGCGGTCAGTAGAACTTGAACTGCGGATTCGAATCGTTAAAGGCATTCCGGATTCCAAAGCCCAGAATTTCGGATCCTACAAGCACATTCAAATTCTCCAGGTTTCGGAATCCGATAATACAATTTCCAAAGAGGTTCCCTTAAAAACATGCTTTTATCGATCTCTTCAAAACTGTACTGCAAAACGTATATTAAAAGTTTATACAGCTTTAGTGACTGAACATTGCGTATAACTTTAATGTTCCTCCGACCTCCCGGGGAATTTAATCAAAGTCGCTCATATGCATTATCGTGACGGGCCCTTGAAAGATGCTCGTTGTTCTTCCTCTAGTTGTAGGACCTATACTTTTCTTACCTGAAGTAGCGATGCAAAAGTTCGTCTTTCAACTTTGTCGTGAAGGAAGAAGTCATCAAGGCAATTCCAGAGGCAAATAGCAGCCAATGGGAAACGTGATCCTCATGTTTTAAAAAGGATAAAAGTGGTACGTCAACCCTAAACACCCTCCAATATATAACGAAAGAATAGAAAAGGACTATAAGGACGAAAGAGGTCTTTCTACGCAGGAAGGGAATAACAACCCATACAATCACCACAAGGATTCCAACCAAAACCTGTGCCAACACAGGAATCTTCACCAAAAAGTCATAAATTGTAAACGGGATAAACGTGAATATCAACACACAAGCGACAGCGTATTCAAGCAGCAGCAGAACGCTTAACGCACGAGGATATTCTAAGAGGAACTTTTTCGTTTTTGAAATGAGAACATAAAGGAGACCAAAAACAAAAAAGAACACAGAAAAAAAAATTGCAATATCACTTTTGTGACTTCCACTCAAGCAACGATCAAGGACGTCATTTCCAGGCACTGCAGGCTTATTCATTTCTCTTTGTCTCTCTAAGGCGGCATCGCAGTCAGCTGACTTTCGCATCAAATTTCCAATCCCGAAGAGATCAATCATCACCGCTACTGGAAATGCGTACGTTAACCATTTAATTGCTGGAAGGACGAGGACTGCCAACATAAGAAAGAGGAAGAGAATTGCGTCACAGCACCCTTTTTTATAGCCAGTCCAGTCACAAATGTATCCTGATCTTTGTGTCATGTTGTTAAAGAAGTGTTTGTGCCAGCCTTTCATGCCTTCTCCTGGTCTCCTCTCATCTCCTTGTTCCTTTTCTTCGCGATATTTCCAGTCCAGGTAAGCAGTGCCTGTGAAGCCACCCCCTGACACGCAACTTAAATAATCCACTTCAACTTCGTCATTAAGTAGTCTGCTCAGGACTCCGGAACAAAAGGCCGCTGACCTGACGCCACCACCAGAGAATGCTAGACCAGTACTACCTTTTGGTATTTCTAAAAAATGTCATGAAAAAAATATTATTTATTACCTTTTGATCATACGTTTTTGCAATCTACCATCTATGTCTTAATATTTTTATTCAATTTCACTTATTAGTTAAGGCCACAGTCATTGGCCATTCATAAGTATTTACCGAAGGTACGGTAAATCCTCTATTAAGCCCCCTCCCTTCTAAGGAAACAGAAAAAGGTTCGAGTTATCGGGAGTTCGAAGCAAATAACCGGAAATAAGCAAATAAGCAAATGGATAAGCGAGGGAATGCAAGTGTCATGCACAGTTCACTTCGAGGGTAGCAGAAAAAAAGATTGACATTTTGAAAAAGGAATTAAGCAACAAGGGCTAGATTAATATAAAGGGATGGCCTCTGAATTTGTACGGGAGTGACATAAAAAATAGTTTCTGTGCAGATCCCCCTCCCCTCAGGAAAAATCGGAGAGATTAGGGGGTCTGTACATTGGTTGTTTATAAATAAATTTAATGTTTCGGACTTCAGTAAATCGTTTTTTCTTTTTCAACTAGCCACTCGCCAAAAACATGGTTCGAGATATCAAAGGTGAAATTATATAGAAATGGTCTCAGGGGAAACAAAAATTACTTCCAGTCAGCGGGAGATTCGAGTTGTCGAGAGTTCGGGTTACTGAGGGTACACAGTAAATGTATGAAGGAAATATAGGGGAAATTTGAAAGTCGACTGTAACAAACAAATCGGATAGGCCACCGTCCTGTGTTTTTAAGAGGTGCGGTTCAGCAATCTCTTACTTCTAAATTTGCGAACGACCAACAACTGCATGAGAAGCTCCAGTCTGTTTTAATTTATCCGACGAAAAGACGTACTTTGAATGAATGTGATGTTTTCCTGCTGTGCTTTTTTCTTTCTTTTCTGATAGTTCGCTGTGTGGTTTATTTGCCACTAAATCAGCCACTAATATTGCTTTGTTTTTTTGGAGAACGTTATAGTCGTTCTGTCTGGCAAAGTTTGACCTGCTTAACAAACGACGACAGCGACAGCAACAAGAACGGCAAAATAACAATAGGTTTCGATTAGCAAAACAACCGACAACCTTGCACGTGCATCACGCTTTTTTGTACGCATTTCTTTGCCGTCGTTGCACGACTATAACGTGAAAGTGCCTAAATTCGCGTTTTGTCGAGGACGGGAACAGAAGACAACAACTTGCTCTTTCCCCGAACTTTGATATAGTTCCTCACAATTCAACTGCGAAAATATTTCCCAACATTTGGCGAATTAAACAAGATGGAATAAGCGTCATAATCTCATAAAGTTTAAAGCAGCCAGCATTCACAAGGGGTAAAAAAACTCTAAAGGGGAGGAGGAGAGGATTTCGTGTCTACTTAGTTCCTCCCTGCCAGTCTGTACGGGCGTATGGGCGATGGATGGGCAGGCGTACGCAAACTTCATAACGAAATTTTCTCGCATCGATAGGTTTACAATTTCTATAGCAATGGAGGGTGCGCTACAAAAAAAAATACTTCTCTGCGCGTCCTATTTTCTACTCACTTCTTTTTAGTGTTTGATGTAACACGAAGAAGAATTAAGGACGCAAACAAGAGGAGTTTTCTATCTGATTTCCAAATACTCATTTCCTTTGTATGACATGAATTATTAATAAGTTAAAGAACTTTTGATGAAACACGCTCCCCCGCTTTTGATATACTGCGTATACTTGCTAAACTGAGGATAAATGTCGCAAATATGTATTAGATTGAACTCTATGCCATGAATGTCCCCGGTGTCAAATGAATATCTATCTTTGAACGAAGTGATTGAAAAATTTCTTCTGCCAACCTTTCTGGCCTTTGTCTTTTCCTTCCTCGTTTTCCTCTTTCTTTTCTCCTTGGTTCAGGTAACCCATGTTTGTAGTCCCAACCTCCGACACGCTGCTTGAATGAGCTTTGACATCTTTTGTCCCAGATGGCCTCGTTTCTGATATATGAGACAGATCATCAACAACTGAACATAGATAGGTAAAAAATGTTATCCTTTGAAGCACAAAAAAATTTGTTTTCGCAATCCTATCAGTCTATTAGGCCTATTTATTGGACTAATGGTTTCAGGTGAACTTTATCAGTAAAATCCAACTAGTGGTCTATTATCAATGCTGCATTCGGATTGCTTGAGCTGCTATGCTAGGCTATGTGTTATAGCCCACTAGTAGCGAAAAGTGCCAGATTTTTGGCGGCAAAAAAGAATTCAAGTGTAGCTTTAACTAGCTGAAGTTGTTTTGTCTTGATATTTTTGACCAACTAGTTGGATTTTACTAAAACAATTATTTCTCTCGCCCTCATGGTCTCTGAGTTAATATCCCATTCGGCATTCGGCTAATTATTCGGTATTATAGGTTAAAGTCACATAGCCTGTAACAGTCGGTTTCTGGGAGGTTACCAAGCATTGAAATTTGGGGTACTCCCTATAACGGCCTATAATAGGTTAGGAATATTAAGAGTTGACTAAAATGAGAGGTTGAAAATTTGTTATTTAGGTACTTAAAAAGGCCTTTGAATTCAGTGTTCTTACGTAGGTATGTGAAAACTGTATCATTAACAGGCATACAATGGGGATACCTTCTGTTTTAAATGGTACAGGCTGTATATGAAAGGGTAAATGGATAGACCTTAGGGCGAAGCCTACTCGTGTAATACTTTTTTAAGTTCCCTCCACCTCTCGAGTCTATTAGACTTCGCTCAAAAGTTCGTGATTTTCTCGCCTCAAAAACACACGCCATCGTACATAATCCGGCCAAGTGTGACGTCATTTTACCATGGTAGCAAAACTTCTTGATCTCAACAAAAAAAAGATAAAAAGCGACTTCGTGTTCTCTGAAAGTTCAAATCGATTATGCCAACTAACCCAGTTTATCTAATGCTACAGGGAAACTCTCCTCGACTTGAATTCTTAAGAAAAATATTCAAGTTTTCAAAGAGACAGAGAAATCCGTAGTTGTATGTACACATGGTCCATAAAACATGAAATTAAGCATTTTACCATAACTGAACGATTCCTCGCCCGCCGATTGGTCAGAATCTATGTACCAGACCAAACAGACTATAGAAGTAACGGGAAGGTGACACAATTTGTTTTTCTCTTTCTCGCGTGCGCGATTTTCCAGGAAACTTCAACGGAAATGGCCAATGATGTTGTGATAGAAATGGAGTTAAAAGTTCAAAACTTTGCAGTGAAACCACACGCCTGCGGCTCGTAGTTACACTTGAGTTTTGAACATTTTGACGTGATTTCTGTAGTCGATAAGAGTACAGACCTTGGATAATTGTTGTGGATTTGTTTAATTAATTCACGTCGTAGTCGGCGCGCAGTGACTGTAAAGGAATGTAATGCAGAATGTGCATGTCAAATGTGAACCTAATATATGGCCTAGCTCTCCATGAGTTCTCCGTAGCTCAAGTGGATAGAGCGCCCGCCCGGTGTTTGGGAGTAGCCTGAATTTCATCCGATTGCTTCGAGTCGTTTTCTCCTCTCAGCAACGTCTGAATCGACCGGCCGTTAATGCCGTTCAGTGACATCACTACTACTCCAAAACCGGGTAGTGATTTTGATTGGTTGATTGCCTAAACATTCGCATAATTCTGAGAAATTTTAGCTCGATTGTCGCTTGATATTCAACGGATCACATCACTGGCATACTTGCGTAGAGTTCAAACGTTTCGATAATCTTTATCGTAAACAGCAAAACTGCCCTCGTTTTCGAAACTAAAATGCTAAGTCGAACTGCGAATGAAGAATCATTGCGGAGAGTCGGTAGGTTTTTCATTTAGAGCCGCTTTATCGTTTCGGCAGTGATTTTGTTTATGCGAAGTTTCTGAGACCAATGTTGTAATTGGACGGCCTTCTAGCTATTTTTGACCGTAAAGTGTAATGATTCTGTTAGCTTTTCTTTCTTGTTTCCTTGTTTTATTTTTTCTTCTTTAAGGGCCAAATAGCTTCTTTTCAATTAAGGCAAATCGTTGTGTTTTTATGTTCCGTGTGTGTATCTACTTCATTGCGTGATTGCGACCGAGTTTGATTATGGAATTACAACCGGTTGACACTACTGCATGCATTTGATAGTTTGAACGTTAAACGTGACTGATTACGATCGAAAAAAAGTAAAGCCATTCTGTATCATGCAGACATTTCCAAACGATATTTCTTGGTTTGCCACTTGAAAATCGTGTTTAACTTTTGCATGAATTAACGCAAAGGATCGGAGTAGTAGAGTCACTGGACTTCTGTTACCGGCCTGTCGATTCAGACGTTACTGCGGGAGTAATAACGACTCGAAGTAATCGGATGAAATTCAGGCTACCTTTGGAAGGTCATAGGTTCCAATCCTGTCGGGGACTCAGATTTTTCTTTGTGCCACGCTCGTGACATGCTGATCATTTCATCTTCACAAAAGAATTCGAGTGTGCTGTTCGCAAAAGCTGTTACTTTTCTAATCTTGACCTATTGCTTTTTTGCCTTTAATTTCTCGTTGCCGTTACCGTCGCGGCAGTGACATCTTAAAAACTCCTTATTAGAATATTTAAAACTAGTGAAAGGTTTGAACCCAGGAGTCTTTTCATAAGTCGCTTGAGTATGATCGTCCGGGTGAACGTAGTCCTTGATAGGACTGTACGGTTGTTGACAGTGACTGAATTGTTTCGACAGCCCGTGCGGTAGTCATGTTCAGGTCAAAGTGAGTTGTATCACATCAGTTGTCACAGTTTAACAGTTGCGCATTGTTAGTCAAATTGTCGGTTGTGCAGTCGTTCTCTCGCAGCTAGTTTTGTTTGAGTCCGTCAGTAAGTCGTTTGTACGGTGCCAGTAACTGTTGACTACGAATCAGTGGCATCAACGTATTTAGAATTGTACTGCTGATCAGCCGAAATCGATTAACCAAGAGGGACGGGGAGACCAGTACAATTCTAAATACGTTGATGCCACTGATTCGTAGTCACATAAGGCCTTTGAATTCAGTGTTCTTACGTAGGTATGTGAAAACTGTATCATTAACAGGCATACGATAGGGATACCTTCTGTTTTAATGGTACAGGCTGCATATGAAGGGGTAAGTGGATGAACCCCTACTCGTGTAATTCTTTTTTAAGTTCCTTCCATCTCTAGAGACTACTAGACCTCGCTCAATAGTTCTTGATTTTTGTCGCCTCAAAAACACACGCCATCGTACATCCTCCGGCAAATTGTGACGTCATTTTACCATGGTAGCAAAATTAAAGTTAAAGCATCATCTAAAAGGATAAAAAGCGACCTCGTGTTCTTTGAAAGTTCAGATCGATTATGTCAACTCCCTCACTTTGTCAAATGCCACAAGAAACCTCTCCTGGGCTTGAATTCTTAAGAAAAATATTCAAGTTTGCATAGAGAAAAAGAAATGTGTCGTTGTGTGTACACATATTTGATAAAACATGAAACTAGGCATTTTACCTTAACTGGACGATTCCTCGCGCGCCGATTGGTCACAATCCATGCATGTACCAGACCATACATACCATAGAAATAACTGGATGGTGACACAATTTGTTTTTCCCTTTCTCGCGTGCGCGATTGTCCGAGAAACTTCAACGGAAATTGCCCTCAAAACAGTCCATGTTGTGGTAGAAATGGAGTCAAAAGTTCAAAACTTTTGCAGTAAAACCACACTGAAACCGCTCGCCTGAGCTCGTGGTTACACTTGAGTTTTGAACATTTTGACGACATTTCTGCAGTCGATAAGAGTACAGACCATGGATAATTGTTGTCTATTTGTTTAATTCACGTCGTAGTTGTGCAATGACTGCAAAGAAAGGTACAAAAGAATGTGCTGTTCGTACAAGCTGTTGCTTTTCTAATTTTGCCCTATTGCTTTTTTGGCTCTCTCGATGCCGTTTCCATCGCCGTAGTGACATCTTAAAAGCTCCTTATTACAATATTTAAAGCTAGTGAAAGGTTTGAACCCAGGATAATTGTAATTTATTTTACTTTAAGAAATAAGCGTTGACAGGCCAAACACGACTCATAAGCTCGTGATAATGTGAAACGTGACCTTGAGAGTCTGCTTGAACAGTAGCCTGCGAACAGCAGACGTCTGCTGTTCGCAGGCTACTTGAACAGTGATTCTCTTTCTTTTTTTTTCTCTCGCGCGGTTACTAGCACTGCACAGTGCATGACTTGTAGCATTCTAAACTTTGACTGAGTAAATCTTGTTTTTGCCCACTAAGTCTTATATTTAGAGGTCATGAAGCAGAATTGTTACATGCATACTGAGTAATCGTGGCCTGTGGTTTATGCTTCTGTAGGTGTCCCTGATAGGATTTGATTTCAGATGCAGTTGTAAAGTGCTTTATATCCTGTGACCTATGTTTATTACGGCTGAATAAAGATTTTAGTTTTTTTGGTTTTCTCCGAAATGACTGTATCTGAATAACTACATGCATGCATGCAAGTTTGTTTGCCCGTGAATGTGATTATTTCCTGCCATGTCAGTATGACTCTCTGCCCAGCTCTATAGTGTGGATTGCAGGATTTTGAATTTCCACGGATAGTGCGATCTTTAGATTTGAGTTGTACACTGTAGCTTAAACTAAAGCTACACCAAGTTTGGAGAATATGCCGTGCGTCAGTCAAGACAATTCTCCTTGCGCTCACACAGTCCATTTAGTTTTTCTTAACATAAGTGAGTCTTTGAACTAGAACGCGATGTCTTGTTGTTCCTTCGCAAGTATTTACTTAAGTTTTTGCTTAACAGTCGTCTATGCGACTGCTATGAATTCTTGAGCAAGACTGCAGTTTCGGAACTACAGCGTTCCTCGTCAGTTGCTACTATGGTAAAGTCTTAGGTACAGAGAGCGGAGCTCTCTCGAACGTGAAGGGCGCGCAGCGGAGCATAATGGATAGTAAAATTTGCTTAGCTATGCATTCAAGCAGAAGCATACACATGAATTCCCTATTCTGATCAAATAAATTTTGGTGAGGAAAAAATCGTCAGTACGTACATCTGTCCCTTCATGCTTGCGAATGTCTCTAAGCTTCCCTGGCTTTGAATTCAATAAGTATAGGTAATCACATGATTTCGAGTGCAATTTGGAATAAATAAGCACGAGTAAATTTTTCAAAGACCAACAAAAGTGCACGAGCGCGTATTCAGAGTGCACTTTGTGGTCTTTGAAAAATTTACAAGTGCTTATTTATTCCAAATTGCACGAGAAAAATCATGTGATTACTTATTAATAATATACACGAAAAACATAGCTACAACATAGCTACAACAACAAATTTTTGAGTTTTAAAACCCGAAAATGAAGAAGGCAATTTGTTTTCTTCCGACGCTGCCATCGATGGGTGAGTGGAACCACAGTTGTTGTGATGTCGGAAACTGCCAGTATTAATATAATATTTGCTTTTCCTCAGCGCTGGGGTATTCATTATTTCATTTGGCCTACTGCAAGAGGCATCGTAGCTCTTCTTCGTCGGCATCATCGTAGTCGTTAAGGAAATTTATACCTCTGTGGCCTGTGACCGATATGTTCCGAACTTACAATCTTAGCTTTCTTCACCTTCCTTTTTTTTTCTTGCACAATGATTCGTAAACTTCTTTCTCACTTTCTTTAAGGCTAGTATCAGCTACGGATACTTTCATTCTGTTAGTTATGGTATTTTCGCCCATTGGTTTAGTTTGGACCAGATGTTTAAATTTTCGGTTTCGTTTGCCACTGCGGTAGAGAAAAACGGGCCACCGCATGGATGTTTTAATACAGGTCTTCGCTCCTCAAAAGACTCAAAGAAAGCAACCGGACATTTTTCTCCTCCAACAAATAACGTACGTGACTTGAAATCCCTGTTGTTATCATGGAAAAAACTTGTATCCTTGTTTACTTAAATACCTGAAAAGTGTAGCTGTCATGGTTTGCGTGTGGTTACAACCGTTTTTGTTCTTTATTTTTTTACTTTAGCGTAGTCTGTTATAAGTAGCTTCTTTTTTAGTTTCTCTGGCTCATTTTCCTCGATTTTGTTGATAGTATTTTTCTCTAAGCACCGCATTTTCAGTACATTTAGCCAGAAAGACGTACTTTTTACTGTGTTCGGGTTTTTGGAATATTGTTTTAACTTTTCTATTGTTGTTTTGCGTACAAAATAAAATCTCGTCGTCGTCTGCTGAAAACCATGGCCATTTTCTTGAATTTTGTTGTTAAAACAGCTCTAATCTGATTGGTTCTTGGTGGTTTTTTTTGTGTTTTCATCCAATCAGAAACCATTTGTAATTTGCACTCGTGTTACAGAAGAACTGCACTCCTTTCTCAGCCAATCAGAATTGAGTAATTTTTTCGTGTATATTATTTGGTCATCCAGGTTATGGTCAGTTGACAGCTGTCAAAATAGGGTATCCGCTAATCCGTGCTACATGACCGTATCGCGGGCTCAGGTGTACATTCACCCGTTGGTGGGTAGGTACTTCATGTATGGGGACATATATTGTACCGCTTTTACCTAATTAACTTATAACTTCACTCTTTCTGCTTGGTTCCTTGTTGCCTTGAAGTTTTGTTCTCTTTGTTTCCTTGTTTCCAAGTTACTCTGTTTCCTTGTTTCCTTGTTACCTTGTTTCCTTGTTACCTAGTTACTCTGTTACTCTGTTACCCTGTTACCTTGTTACCTTGTTACCTTGTTACCTTGTTACTCTGTTACCTTGTTACCTTGTTACTCTGTTACCTTGTTACCTTGTTACTCTGTTACCTTGTTACTCTGTTACCTTGTTAATTTGTTACCTTGTTACTCTGTTACCTTGTTACCTTGTTACCTTGTTACTCTGTTACCTTGTTACCTTGTTACCTTGTTACCTTGTTACTCTGTTACCTTGTTACTTTGTTACCTTGTTACTCTGTTACCTTGTTACCTTGTTACTCTGTTACCTTGTTACCTTGTTACCTTGTTACCCTGTTACCTTGTTACTCTGTTACCTTGTTACCTTGCTACCTTGTTACCTTGTTACCTTGTTACCTTGTTACCCTGTTACCTTGTTACCTTGTTACTTTGTTACTCTGTTACCTTGTTACCTTGTTACTTTGTTACTCTGTTACCTTGTTACCTTGTTACCTTGTTACTCTGTTACCTTGTTACTCTGTTACCTTGTTATCCTGTTACCTTGTTACTCTGTTACCTTGTTACCTTGCTACTCTGTTACCTTGTTACCTTGTTACTCTGTTACCTTGTTACCTTGTTACCTTGTTACTCTGTTACCTTGTTACCCTGTTACCTTGTTTCCCTGTTACCTTGTTACTCTGTTACCTTGTTACTCTGTTACCTTGTTACTTTGTTACCTTGTTACCCTATTACCTTGTTACTCTGTTACCTTGTTACCTTGTTACCTTGTTACTCTGTTACCTTGTTACCTTGTTACCTTGTTACCCTGTTACCTTGTTCCCTTGTTACCTTAATACTTTGTTACCTTGTTACCTTGTTACCATGTTACCTTGTTACCTTGTTACTCTGTTACCTTGTTACTCTGTTACCTTGTTACCTTGTTACTCTGTTACCTTGTTACTCTGTTACCTTGTTACTCTGTTACCTTGTTACTTTGTTACCTTGTTACTCTGTTACCTTGTTACTCTGTTACCTTGTCACCTTGTTACCTTGTTACTTTGTTGCCTTGTTACCTTGTTCCTTGTAACTCTGTTACCTTGTTACCTTGTTTCTCTGTTACCTTGTTACCCTGTTACCCTGTTTCCCTGTTACCTTGTTACTCTGTTTCCTTATTACTCTGTCACCTTGTTACCATGTTACTGTTACTCTGTTACCTTGTTATCTTGTTACTCGTTACCTTGTTACCTTGTTACCTTGTTACCTTAATACTTTGTTACCTTGTTACCTTGTTACTCTGTTACCTTGTTACCCTGTTACCTTGTTTCCCCGTTACCTTGTTACCTTGTTACTTTGTTACCTTGTTACCTTGTTACTCTGTTACCTTGTTACCCTGTTACCTTGTTTCCCTGTTACCTTGGTACCTTGTTACTTTGTTACCTTGTTACCTTGTTACTCTGTTACCTTGTCACCTTGTTACCTTGTTACTCTGTTACCTTGTTACCTTGTTACTCTGTTACCTTGTTACCTTGTTTCTCTGTTACTTTGTTACCTTGTTACTCTGTTACCTTGTTACCCTGTTACCTTGTTTCCCTGTTACCTTGGTACCTTGTTACTTTGTTACCTTGTTACCTTGTTACTCTGTTACCTTGTCACCTTGTTACCTTGTTACTCTGTTACCTTGTTACTCTGTTACTTTGTTACCTTGTTACTCTGTTACCTTGTTACCCTGTTACCTTGTTTCCCTGTTACCTTGGTACCTTGTTACTTTGTTGCCTTGTTACCTTGTTACTCTGTTACCTTGTCACCTTGTTACCTTGTTACTCTGTTTCCTTATTACTCTGTCACCTTGTTACCATGTTACTCTGTTACTCTGTTACCTTGTTATCTTGTTACTCGTTACCTTGTTACCTTGTTACTCTGTTACCTTGTTACCTTGTTACCCTGTTACCTTGTTACTCTGTTACCTTGTTACCTTGCTACTCTGTTACCTTGTTACCTTGTTACTCTGTTACCTTGTTACCTTGTTACTCTGTTACCTTGTTACCCTGTTACCTTGTTTCCCTGTTACCTTGTTACCTTGTTACTTTGTTACCTTGTTACCTTGTTACTCTGTTACCTTGTTACTCTGTTACCTTGTTACTCTGTTACCTTGTTACCTTGTTACTCTGTTACCTTGTTACCTTGTTACTCTGTTACCTTGTTACCCTGTTACCTTGTTTCCCTGTTACCTTGTTACTCTGTTACCTTATTACTCTGTCACCTTGTTACCTTGTTACTCTGTTACCTTGTTACCTTGTTACTCTGTTACCTTGTTACCTTGTTACTCTGTTACCTTGTTACCTTGTTACTCTGTTACCTTGTTACTCTGTTACCTTGTTACTCTGTTACTTTGTTACCTTGTTACTCTGTTACCTTGTTACCCTGTTACCTTGTTTCCCTGTTACCTTGGTACCTTGTTACTTTGTTGCCTTGTTACCTTGTTACTCTGTTACCTTGTCACCTTGTTACCTTGTTACTCTGTTTCCTTATTACTCTGTCACCTTGTTACCATGTTACTCTGTTACTCTGTTACCTTGTTATCTTGTTACTCGTTACCTTGTTACCTTGTTACTCTGTTACCTTGTTACCTTGTTACCCTGTTACCTTGTTACTCTGTTACCTTGTTACCTTGCTACTCTGTTACCTTGTTACCTTGTTACTCTGTTACCTTGTTACCTTGTTACTCTGTTACCTTGTTACCCTGTTACCTTGTTTCCCTGTTACCTTGTTACCTTGTTACTTTGTTACCTTGTTACCTTGTTACTCTGTTACCTTGTTACTCTGTTACCTTGTTACTCTGTTACCTTGTTACCTTGTTACTCTGTTACCTTGTTACCTTGTTACTCTGTTACCTTGTTACCCTGTTACCTTGTTTCCCTGTTACCTTGTTACTCTGTTACCTTATTACTCTGTCACCTTGTTACCTTGTTACTCTGTTACCTTGTTACCTTGTTACTCTGTTACCTTGTTACCTTGTTACTCTGTTACCTTGTTACCTTGTTACTCTGTTACCTTGTTACTCTGTTACCTTGTTACCTTGTTACGTTGTTACGTTGTTACTCTGTTACATTTTTACCCTGTTACCTTGTTACTCTGTTTCCTTGTTACCTTGTTACCTTATTACCCTGTTACCTTGTTACTATGTTACCGTGTTACCTTGTTTCTCTGTTGCCTTGTTACCTTGCTACTCTGTTACCTTGTTACCGTGTTACTCTGTTACCTTGTTCCCTTTGTACTTTGTTAATCTGTTAGTCTGTTACCTTGTTACTCTGTTTCCTTGTTACCTTGGTACCTTATTACCCTGTTACTTTGTTACTATGTTACCGTGTTACCTTGTTTCTCTGTTGCCTTGTTACCTTGCTACTCTGTTACCTTGTTACCGTGTTACTCTGTTACCTTGTTCCCTTATTTGGAGATCTTAACACTGACAAAAATCCCAAATTAATACTCAATTCGTCTCTTCATTCCAAAACATTTGTGCTGTCAGTTATAACGGACAGATCTTGTGATACCACATTGAATAAACAGCAGAGTGTAATAGAAGTGGTGATCCATTTCTAACAAAAGAAGTTTGTGCCGGCTATCTAATTCCTGCTTATAAGAAGTTTCGTTGGTCATAGCATTTCAATTTAATCTTCGATTGGAATATCCTGGATACCAGAGCTATTTTCTTGCGTGCGCTGGAGAACTTTGTCGGGTGGGCATAAAAAGCCTCTGGCAACCAGGGTACGACAGGAAGGAAACAGCCATACCAAATATTTCAGACGTTTCGACAGTAGTCTGCGTATCACGCGTTTCCTGGGGAAAAGGGCAGGATTCAAGCGAAAACGGGAGGGAGCAAACACCCCTCCCCCTCCCCCGTCTAAAATCTCTAAAATATCCTCTCCCCAAGCCGCTTAGGGAGGCCTGATGCACAGATTCATACCCAATAATCATTTATTTTAATAACTTTTATATACTATTATTTTGTATACGATTGAAAAAAAAATGTACCAGTAAAAGCATGGCTTCTACTGGTACTTTTGTTCGCCGCGAGCACAGGAAACATCAATGCAAATACTAATGAAAAAGAACCGAATTTTTAAAAACGTGTACCACACATTCCAAAGGATTCATTTCCCAGTATCATGTCTGAGTCTGTGCTGTGACACAGGTACCTGATTTTACCTGCCGGGCTAAATTTGTTGTGCAATCAAAAAAAGAAAAGCGACGTTATATCTAAGCCCTTGGGAATTTTTATTGCTCAATCTCCTTTATAAACCAGACAAAGATCTTTTTGGTTTCTTTACTGATTGTCTTTAGTACTCAATCGTTTGCAAAAATCTGTTCAAACGCCGCTTCACGTGCAGTCGGTAGCCTAGTCTATAATCATTTCTGAAACCTCAAATAATATTGTGCACTTTAAGGACTAACTGCCAAGAATGACACTCTCACCGACAACCATGTTCGTTTTGATTATACTGTGTTTGTGTTGCTATACCAAAAGTATTCGTCTTGGCAAACAAGAAGAAAGTGTACTAAAGGAAACGTTACGGGAGTTTGAGAGCGCTCCAGAAAATGGTCGTTACGACAACGTCATTGAAATGCCACATACAGCTTCAAAGCTGATACAAAAGATTTTTATTTGGTGCCCAATAAGGCACAGTGGATTAACCATTGAATGCCCAGTGCATAATTGTCCTCTGAAAATAGGAATGTGGACAGACGTGTTGTATGGTCTACGCACAGACCCAAGAAACCCAAGGCTTATTTATGATTTAAACGGCAATCTCCTTCTCGTTCAAGCGTTTTATGAATGCAGCTATCGACTAGATGGACATAGCAAAAATGGACATCGCTATCTATCTGCGTCAAATGAAATATTGCAGCTTCTACCACCCGGCATATCGCGAAGATTTCCAATTATTATGCGGCAGCGGTGTGGATTCACTTTGCATTTGTATGACTATGTTATATCCGGAATCTATCAAGGCCAAAATTTCATGGAACTGTCAGAGGGAATTGCGGGAATGAACTTCAGACAATTCATGCGAAACAACCCAGATAGCGTTAATGTCAAAGATGAATTTGAAAGAAGTGTATTTTGCTCGTACCTCAGCAACGACAACTTAATTGATTTGTTCCTACAACAATTTCAAATGACAAAGGGACACTACGAAAAAGACATGTTTAGTCACACTGGCACAGTGCTTTCATGTGACCACACGTTCAGAACCAGTAAACACATGGGTGTCACTCGCGAGGATGGCAAGTTTGTCAAACAATTTGAAAACGTCTTTCTTGCACTAAATGAATATGGAGAAGTTTTGACATGGCGATTTACAAAGTCAACATCATCTTTGGAAATCGAGGACTTACTAAAAGAGTTAAAATCAGATTTGACAAAGCAGGGATTACATTGAAAATGGTTGTAGTGGACGATTGTTGTCATGTTGCAAACTTGTACGAGCGAATTTTTCCGGGAGTGAAGGTCAAACTTGATTTATTTCATGCATGCATGAGAATAGTACAAACCTTTCCCAAAAGTGACAGTCAGCATAAAAAAATTTCAGGTGAGGTGTCTATGATTTTCCGCCGGGATGATGATCTCAACGACGAACGTTCAATGAGTACGCCGTGTCCGGAAGAAATTGAGGCTAACATCGAAAGGCTACTCTTCGTTTGGCAAGAAAAGTTAAACGGAGAAACTATACATCAAATAGACAATCTGCGCAAACACGTGCGAAAGGGCTGTCTTTCGGATATTCCTGAAGGATGTGGCACAGAGATGAATGAAAGACTTCACAGGCACCTTAACAGATCTCTTCTGTGTGGAGTCTCAAAAATTGGACCTGAACTAGCAATAGCAGTGACGACGTGTGCATTATATGCATGGAACTGCAAACGTAAAGGAAAAAGCATACACAATAAAAGAACTACCCCAGTCGTACCAGTCGAGACCGTTAAACTGGACAACGATCCTACACCTCTACACACAGCATCCTACACACAGCAACATATGAAACCAACGTCAGCATGGTCAACATCAGGAGTGACAGAAAAACGCTGTTGCAGTGTAATCATTCCATCAGTTCAAGTGCCTGGTGGGTCCACAAAAACAGTAGATGGTATTAAAACGGAAACAGTACTAAACCATATCATACAGAGAGTGCTATACTTACAAGATTTCTTCACTTCGATCAAAGAAAGATGTAAAAACAAATCATTGGATCTGATAGCCTTTCTGTGGTCAACAGGTGCGACAATGGGTGATCTTATCGAGGGTGAATCAAAACTGAATGTCATGGGAATCGATCTGACTGCCCAACATAGCGATAACTTAGCAAGAAATCTCGCTGGTCTTAACCTTACGGTGGATAAAGTCATAAGAGACGGGAACTGTTTTTTCAGGGCAGTCGCGAGACAGCTCGGAAAACATCTTATATTGCACGGGGAACAGATTAAACGACATTGCACTTCTCTTGGATTAGGGAAAAGTGAGAAGGAAGACTGTGAAAAACTTAGAACACTCTTCGTCGGAGAAGTATCTGAAAACATTGCTTATTACAAGAATTGGTTAACTGGCAATAACCATTTAGAAGAAGTAGCAAAGTTTAACGACGATGGTTATTTTGCAAGTGAAGTGGGCGACCTTTGCGCAAAAGCTACAGCCACACTGTTGCAGATACCAGTTGTTGTCGTGACAGCGCTTCCAACCCAACCGACCGTCCCATTTCTCCCCCAAGAGTTCATTTCTACCACTCCCATTTACATATCGTACGATCACTCAGGCCCTGGACACTATGACGCAACAAAAGGTATAGTTATAAGAAAGTAATTGTTTCCAATGTCGCCTTAGCCTGTGAACAGACTCCCCGCCTCTGCTCCCCTTAGAAAAAAAAAGGAAGCAAGGGGGGTCTGTAAACAGACAAGAGAGAGTGAGGCAAGAGAGCGAATCCACTATACATACCCATCTTCCTATGGAAATTATTTTCAATCTATTTCTGTTTCTGGGTCATGGACTATCAAGGCTTTGGTGGCAACGTTATCTCTTTTGTGCTGAATCGTTAGTTAAAGTGGCCGATACAACGTGTCAACACTTTTGTAAACTAGAAAACTAAATAGAGTTTCCTATATACACTATACAATTTTTTTCATTTTAAATTACTTTTTTCATTTTGATGTATACAGCTTTAGCAAGTAGGTTGAGGAGCCCTAACCTCTCATAAGCTCCTGATAGTTTCTGTTAACTTTCCTCGCCACTTCCTTTTTTTTTGTCAGTCTAATTATCCTATACTAATATATAGATTTAGCCAGGGCTAAAAGCGAAGCTCTCGATAATATTTATAGTTTGTTGAAACAAATGCAATGTAATGCTAAGCGGCGGAGGCAACGCAGGAGAACGGTGAAAAACAACAATAGGTGTAATTAGCAAAAAAAGAACTTTGCACGTGCAAAACACTGTTTTTGTACATTTCTCTGCCGTTGTCTTGCATGACTACAACGTGAAACTTCCCGAAACTTCTTAATTACACGTTTCATGGAGAAAACTGTCGTACGTTTCCTTGCTCACTTTTTTTCTTCACTTCCGCTCATGTTCACCTTGCATTGGTGGCCGCTAGCATTTCTCATTTTCTTACCGCCGCCATAAAATCTTTATGTAGTTCTTCCAACAAAAAAATGTCTCCTTTGTTTTTTTATCTCTCGCTCTAGACCTCTGTCGCTCTTTTTCTCGTTGAGCCTCGCTGGTCTGCAGCGTACTTTCTATTTTTTCTCTGTCTTTTTCTTGCTCTATATTCCAAATCTGTGGACATGACAGTTAATCTAAGCTCAGTACTTTAGAAAACACGGATACAGAGAGAATTCCCGCTTTCCGTTTACGTTTTCATTGAATCTTCAGTTGTCTCTGCTTCACAAGGCGCGGGTAGCTATACGATTTCTCGTCAAAAATAACATCGAGTTGCATTTGGGTTGACAATTAATCCAAGCTTAATACTTAAGAAAACACGGATACAGAGAGAATTTCCGCTTTCCGTTTTCGTGTTCATTGACTCTTTAGTTGTCTCTGCTTCACAAGACGCGGGTGGCTATGCGATTTCCCGTCAAAATAATCTCGAATTACATTTGGGTTGCCATACCTGTTGATTGAGTTATTCACATTGGTATGCCTGTGGTGCGGACGAACGGTCGGTGTACGGTCACGTGATTTCCACATTTTCGCGGATGGGTAGTTTACCATATTTTCTTACCCATGGTGCTCCACTTCGCCGCCCCTTTCGCGCGAGAGGTCCGCTATAACTAATTTATTTTTTTGTATTGTGTGGCAACTAAAATGAAATAAATAAATAAAAGAATTCAAGATGGGGTATCAGAATAAGAGTTTTGGGTCAATTTCTTGTTTTACCCGTACAATTGATACGATGATATCAGCACTACTTTATCTAGTCTAAAACACGAGGTGCAGACAGAAAATACCGCAAGGGTATTCAACGGCTTCAAAAACGTTTGATGCAGATATGGCCACTCTGATTCTGGACTATTTTGGGCAAGAAACTGGATTGAAATTAGGTAGCCGTGCTATTATCTATGATCTAGTATCAGATATGGACACATATTGAACTTCTTTTATTATTCAGTAATTTATTTATGAAATATTATTGGGTTTATTGTTGAAACACTCAGACTTCTTAGCTGTAAGTTAAACGTTTTAGCAGTATTTAATTTATTTAATGGATTTGAATATTATGATGTCTTGCAAAGGTGTACAAATCATAACATTTTTATTGCAGTATTCTAGTGCTCCGCTACCCTTCAGTGTTTACGTAAATTTAATGTCAATTGTCCTTTGAAGCCGTTCTTTTTCAAATACGCTATTGAAGTGTTAACGTGCATTTGTTTTCTTCAGAATTTTCAGCTTCTGGTGATTCTGTGAAACAGACAATGAAAGCCAAAAGATGCAACTGTGGAAAAAACCGACGAGGAACCAAAATTTCTTGTGTCTCTGACATCTGCCCCTGCAAAAAGAATGAAAGTCCTTGTACCCGTGATTGCCGATGTCATAATTGTAGAAATGTTAACCATAGCAGCAACACAAGCGGAAGAGAAAATGGAATGGATGAAACTGCTTTCAACAAAGGTTGTCGATGTGGACAAGGAAACAAATCTAAAGACGACGACCTAATGCAAGAGTCGTGTCGAGATGGCAGTCGAAAATCGAGATGTCCGTGTGTTGCAAGAGGTATTGGATGTACAAATCTTTGTAGGTGTATAAACTGTGCTAACATCATGCAGGCTCGCGTCGCCCAAGTAACACCAATGAAGCAAAGAAAAAGAAAGAGAGAATTAGTTTCTCCCTACAAAAGGAAAAAAGGAAAGGAGTTTATGGAAGACCAAAAAGCATCTATCAGTTCAGGGACCTGGAGAAATCTAGAAACATTTTGTTTGATAGTATGCCGAGAGGTGCTGTTATCCCATAGCATTTCGGAGAATCCGGGAAATTTGAAATTGTTGTACAATTTCGTTGCCCAATCTGATAGCGTTAAGGCAATGTTACTACCCATTAGTGTCAAATCTACCTCACAAATTGCCGCAAAAATAGAATACTTAAGTAAATTCCATGAAATTTGAAAAAGTCTGACAATGGACTAATCTTGTAACGGTGTAGTCAAGATACGTTCAAAATTTTAAGTGGCACTCCCTTTTATAGTTGCCGACATCACGAGGCAAAAAGCGATAGTGATAATCTCGACTGAATGAATTAGTGACCTTCAAACTATATATCGGTGTATTACGTATCGCACAGAGTTAAGTGTTTGTTTAATTTTAATTTTCAGTCGTGCCACTGTACGGAATCCAACTTATCTTGACACAACTGATATCGCCCATTGTATTATTCCTTATAGCCGCAAAAGTTACAATCAATTCAGATATAATAATTTGGCATATAAGGTGATCCACACTTAATGTAAAAAAGGAAAACGGTGTTGAAAGAAAAAAGAAAAAAAACGATTTTGCTTTGATTTGCATAACGAAAAGTGATCAGATATCAGTTGCATTGCATACTGAACCTTAATGTTGGACGTAACAGATCTGACCTCGAGATCAGGCAAAGCTAAGAGTTGGCAGTTAGGTCTGACGTTAGGGTTTGTACAACTGACCTCTGGAAGTCTCAAAAAAACTTGAAGACTAAATCGGTAGATGGAGGAAACCAGCTTGGAGTTATCTGGTATTTAATGCAAAACTGAACTGATCTACATTAGTTACTCGATTTCCTCGTGTTGTGCGATTTTCAACGATTGTCTCGATAATAGATAAGGTATGATTAAAAAACGAATGCAATAAAACTTCAGCCTCACTTGTGTGGTATTGACTAAAAGTATCCAAACGTTATACCCGTTGTAGCACCCTGCCCCGTTGTTAAGTCATTTTAAAAAGGCGCCTTAAGACCCAGCGTTTTATGCAAAATTAAATATCTGATCGTAAAAATATTGCCCAGAAATTTCGCTTACATTTTTTAGAAAAACATGATAAAAGTATAACAGCCGAAAGAAACTATAAAAGGCTTCAGATGCTATAGCATTGAGACACAAGGCCTTCGTCATTGACCAAGCGCTGTTCTCAAAAAAGGAAACTTTTGTTTGACTTCCGTCAAAGAGAAAAAATGTACCAAATAAAGCTAATTGCTAGACAACAGGGTAACAGAATAACAAGGTAACAAGGTAACAGAGTAATAAAGTAACAAGGCAATAGAGTAACAAGGTAATAAGGTCAGAGTAACAAGGTAACAAGGTAACAGAGTAACAACGTAACAGAGTAACAAGGTAACAAGGTAACAGAGTAACAAGGTAACAGAGTAACAGGGTAACAAGGTAACAAGGTAACAGACTAACAAGGTAACAAGGTAACAGAGTAACAAGGTAACAAGGTAACAAGGTAACAGAGTAACAAGGTAACAGAGTAACAAGGTAACAAGGTAACAAGGTAACAGAGTAACAAGGTAACAGAGTAACAGAGTAACAAGGTAACAAGGTAACAAGGTAACAGAGTAACAAGGTAACAGTAACAGAGTAACAAGGTAACAAGGTAACAAGGTAACAGAGTAACAAGGTAACAAGGTAACAGAGTAACAAGGTAACAAGGTAACAGAGTAACAAGGTAACAAGGTAACAGAGTAACAGAGTAACAAGGTAACAAGGTAACAAGGTAACAGAGTAACAAGGTAACAAGGTAACAGAGTAACAAGGTAACAGAGTAACAAGGTAACAAGGTAACAGAGTAACAAGGTAACAGTAACAGAGTAACAAGGTAACAAGGTAACAAGGTAACAGAGTAACAAGGTAACAAGGTAACAGAGTAACAAGGTAACAAGGTAACAGAGTAACAAGGTAACAAGGTAACAGAGTAACAGAGTAACAGAGTAACAAGGTAACAAGGTAACAAGGTAACAAGGTAACAGAGTAACAAGGTAACAAGGTAACAGAGTAACAAGGTAACAGAGTAACAAGGTAACAAGGTAACAGAGTAACAAGGTAACAAGGTAACAAGGTAACAAGGTAACAGAGTAACAAGGTAACAGAGTAACAAGGTAACAAGGTAACAGAGTAACAAGGTAACAAGGTAACAAGGTAACAGAGTAACAAGGTAACAAGGTAACAAGGTAACAAGGTAACAGAGTAACAAGGTAACAAGGTAACAGAGTAACAAGGTAACAAAGTAACAAAGTAACAAGGTAACAGAATAACAAGGTAACAAGGTAACAAGGTAACAGAGTAACAAGGTAACCGAGTAACAGAGTAACAAGGTAACAAGGTAACAAGGTAACAGAGTAACAAGGTAACAAGGTAACAGAGTAACAAGGTAACAAGGTAACAAGGTAACAGAGTAACAAGGTAACAAGGTAACAGAGTAACAAGGTAACAGAGAAACAAGGTAACAAGGTAACAGAGTAACAAGGTAACAAGGTAACAAGGTAACAGAGTAACAAGGTAACAAGGTAACAAGGTAACAAGGTAACAGAGTAACAAGGTAACAAGGTAACAGAGTAACAAGGTAACAAAGTAACAGAGTAACAAGGTAACAGAGTAACAAGGTAACAAGGTAACAAGGTAACAGAGTAACAAGGTAACGGAGTAACAGAGTAACAAGGTAACAAGGTAACAAGGTAACAGAGTAACAAGGTAACAAGGTAACAGAGTAACAAGGTAACAGAGTAACAAGGTAACAAGGTAACAGAGTAACAAGGTAACAAGGTAACAAGGTAACAGAGTAACAAGGTAACAAGGTAACAGAGTAACAGAGTAACAAGCTAACAAGGTAACAGAGTAGCAAGGTAACAAGGTAACAGAGTAACAAGGTAACAGAGTAACAAGGTAACAAGGTAACAGAGTAACAAGGTAACAGAGTAACAAGGTAACAAGGTAACAGAGTAACAAGGTAACAGAGTAACAGAGTAACAAGGTAACAAGGTAACAGAGTAACAAGGTAACAAGGTAACAAGGTAACAAGGTAACAGAGTAACAAGGTAACAAGGTAATAAGGTAACAAGGTAACAGAGTAACAAGGTAACAGAGTAACAGAGTAACAAGGTAACAAGGTAACAAGGTAACAGAGTAACAAGGTAACAAGGTAACAAGGTAACAGAGTAACAAGGTAACAAGGTAACAAGGTAACAGAGTAACAAGGTAACAAGGTAACAAGGTAACAGAGTAACAAGGTAACAAAGTAACAGAGTAACAAGGTAACAGAGTAACAAGGTAACAAGGTAACAAGGTAACAGAGTAACAAGGTAACAAGGTAACAAGGTAACAGACTAACAAGCTAACAAGGTAACAGAGTAACAAGGTAACAAGGTAACAGAGTAACAAGGTAACAGAGTAACAAGGTAACAAGGTAACAAGGTAACAGAGTAACAAGGTAAAAAGGTAACAGAGTAACAAGGTAACAGAGAAACAAGGTAACAAGGTAACAGAGTAACAAGGTAACAGAGTAACAAGGTAACAAGGTAACAAGGTAACAGAGTAACAAGGTAACAAGGTAACAAGGTAACAGAGTAACAAGGTAACAAGGTAACAGAGTAACAAGGTAACAAAGTAACAAGGTAACAAGGTAACAAGGTAACAAGGTAACAGAGTAACAAGGTAACAAGGTAATAAGGTAACAAGGTAACAGAGTAACAAGGTAACAGAGTAACAGAGTAACAAGGTAACAAGGTAACAGAGTAACAGAGTAACAAGGTAACAAGGTAACAAGGTAACAGAGTAACAAGGTAACAAGGTAACAGAGTAACAAGGTAACAGAGTAACAAGGTAACAAGGTAACAGAGTAACAAGGTAACAGAGTAACAAGGTAACAGAGTAACAAGGTATCAGAGTAACAGAGTAACAAGGTAACAAGGTAACAAGGTAACAAGGTAACAAGGTAACAGAGTAACAAGGTAACAAGGTAACAGAGTAACAAGGTAACAAGGTAACAGAGTAACAGAGTAACAAGGTAACAAGGTAACAAGGTAACAGAGTAACAAGGTAACAAGGTAACAGAGTAACAAGGTAACAAGGTAACAGAGTAACAAGGTAACAGAGTAACAAGGTAACAAGGTAACAAGGTAACAGAGTAACAAGGTAACAAGGTAACAAGGTAACAGAGTAACAAGGTAACAAGGTAACAGAGTAACAAGGTAACAATGTAACAGAGTAACAAAGAGAACAAGGTAACAAGGAAACAAGGAAACAGAGTAACTTGGAAACAAGGAAACAAAGAGAAGAAAACTTCAAGGCAACAAGGAGCCAAGCAGAAAGAGTGAAGTTATAAGTTAATTAGGTAAAAGCGGTACAATATATGTCCCCATACATGAAGTACCTACCCGTTGGTGACATGTTTTTTAAAGTTCTTCGCTGACCAAATATTGGATTTCAATTGATAGCAGGCTCAGGTCCATCTTTCAGGAGGAATCCAGTTTGCTTTTTGTTTATAGCGAAAGTTGAATTACTACTTACAGACACTTCTTAAAAGATACCTCGAGAGCTTCACTTTTGGCCTTGGCTAAATCTTTATATTTCTAGCCAATAAATGATGAAGGTGAAGGAATCATGCGAGCATCATTGAGAGCTAATAATCGCATTAAACTTAAGCCCTGTGTTTAACTACTTTCATTTGTCTCGTATTTAGGTTTTCATTTTTTTCTTACAACTGTTTTGTATATACTTAGTGTTTTACTGTTATTCTGTTCAAATTCTGTTCGAAAATGTTACTACAGTACATGCCTTAAAAGTCGCTTATTCTGGTCGAAATTTTGCCAGTAGAGTTTATCAAGCCTAAGGGGGCGAATGTAAGGCCGGGTTCTCCTCTAAAGCGAAGGGAGTAAATTGATCCCTGCGTCAACATTTCGGAATAATCCTCATTCCCTTATCCTAAAGTTTTAGTTAGTAATTAAGTTATTCAAGATTTTTTTGACCCAGGTCTACATAGTTAATAAGTTCTGGCACAACGTACTGTCGTTGTTCGTGGTTGTCCCGTGTCAAACATGTGGTGTATCTGTAACTTTTTTATCAAAACATTTTCCGCTTTGTGATTCAGTCACGTTTTCACTGATACGCTTGTAACAGCATGAGGAATAAATAAAAAGTTACTGCAACATTTAAATGCCTTACCAGTAGTTTTAAGGTTTTCCAGCGAGGTAAACACATTATTTCCAAAAACTTGAGCCTCCTTTTTGCTTACAAAATTCAAACCGTAAAGTTGACTTTGGTCTGTCCATTGGTGAAAAGTTGGTTCTTGCCTGTTGTAGAATAATCCTTTTACCAATGCAAAGTTTATAACTACCTGCAACATGAAATATAGTTTAACCACATTTTTTCCAGGAAGTTATAAGGAGGAAGACCACGAAGACCTTCAGTTGTTAATCTGGTCTCCAGTACGTTAGTTTAATAAAGTGAACCCTCTCAGTTGAGAGATTCCCAAAAGATAAGTCCAGGCACTTAAACCAGCCAACATAACATCAACATTTCAAATAATAATAATAGTAATACCTCTTTTTCTTAAAACCCTGGGTATCTACCCTATGAGCAGAGGCTCTTCGATCTTCCCGACTTATCTAGGAACTGATCGAAAAGCCTCTGCTCACAGGGTACTGAGTATCCAGTGGACTCCAAGATTCCCACCTGGTTAACACCTTAAGGTCATATGGACTCTGAAAACCTACACTGAGATTTTTTAATGTAGTACACGTCAGCACTTTTGCTGTCCAGTTGACTCTCAGGCAGGGGTGGACAATGTTGGTACCGATTATAAGTTTCCTGTATCGTAGCCTGAAAGTTGTCCACCTTATAGAGAGGTTTATTAGAGAACTGTCTATCCCATAAAAGTGTTGTTTGAGGGGGAGTTGACTTTATATCAACATAAAGGACTGAAAAGCAATCATCAGTTTGAGCCGGTCCTGAAAAAGAAATAGTTATGACTGACGTGTTTCGTCAACCAATGAAGACATCATCATTAAAAGGAGACTGGGTTAAAATGAGTTTAGGGTTTGCCATCCTAGTATTAAACTCTGGTTATTGACCTGATGAATCAATTGTGACACAACATTAATGGTCTGTCTGTTAAGTCGTTGGAAAAAGCCATTGTGTATAACTTAAGCACAGTTTCATCCTAGCTGATAGGAGGTAAAGGAAAAAACTCTTAACATTAACTAAGGGCAAACATACCGATTGATCTTTTTCCAGTCTGCCAACTATTCTGTATGTGTTGTTGACGGGATGATGATAAATATGGACAGTTGAGATTCCTTCTGAGCCACCAGAGTATTTCCAGTGTGTTTTTTCTTTGTTACATAGCATCACAGCTGCTTGTGCCTTGGCGATAGATTTCTCACTATAACAGCCAGGAAACACATTTGTAAGTCAGATTAAAACTATTCCATATTGTGAACAACCGGGTGACCACATTTTTGCATAGTCTACCTGTTGTCACCTGAAAAGCTTAAACTGCTAACGATAAGACAGTGATGATATTACTGCATTTGCATTATGGTATAAAGGAACATAGTTACAAGAGTTATGTCTTCATCATTTCTTCCTGCTCAGTGTTTCCTTGAAGGTTGATGGTTGTTGGTTGTTTATTTTAGACCGGAAGAAAATCTATGACAGTTGCCGTTTATCTTTTTGTTTGAGGAATGGCGGCTGGGGGAGGTAAGGAGCATACTGTATTGCATGTATTCATAGCCAATACTTTTACATTGTGCCTTCTACCGACTTGGTCATTTCTATTATTCACACCGCCGACCGTGTCTCAGCAATACCCGAAAAAAAAATTGTTTTATTTTATCACATCCTCAGATTGAACCGTTCGTTTCTCCTCAATGACGACCCTTCGCAGACTCTTGCTGCTAAAATATTGGAACCATCGTATTCATCGACTCTCATAGAGTGTGTTGGCGCAGGTGATGTCACAAAAGCCTTCCGAGTGATCTCAAAGCCAGTAGGAGAACAATTGAAATCGATCTGTCGCAATCATGTGATGATAACAGCTCACCTCATCTTTGAAAGAACTCGCGTACAAGGATGAAATCAGCTTATTCTCTCTCAATTCTGACAAAACAACCACGCATACAATGCAGTGACAATGCACATGTTTCCTCGTAAGTTAAGAAGTTAGATAACCGGCTTTAACTGCTCCACTTCACCGAGATCTCAGTAAATAGCAGGGTGTAAATACCAGAGTTCCCGTTAGTAGTAGGGCTTCAGCAAACTTAACCGTTTTGGTGCGTTCCCTTTGCGTTCCGTATGCGTTCCCTTAATTAATAGGCATATGGGTCGTTGGTGGATTCCCTTTGGATTCCCTCGCAAAAAGTGGATTCCCTTTATTAATATGTATAAGTGTCTTCCTGCATACCAATTCGGTATAGGTTTACTAATGAGCGTCACTCTACTACAATAGGAACAATAGACTTGCGTAGACTTGCCCGTTAAGTAACTTGAGCTCGGTTTTCGGACCGTCTATTAAAAGGAAAATAGGAGCGATCACCTAGCAACGCGAGAAACGGCGTCCTATATCTTATTAAGCGCTAAAACTCAGATATATATATAAACACAAAGTGGAGTTGGAAAGTCTTTATTTCAGTTTAGTTTATGTCTTCTTATCTAGCTCTAAAACTCGGATATATCAACAAAACATACACAAAGGGGAGCTGAAAACGCTTTATTTCAAGTTTGTCTGACTATTACAGAACCGTTTTCTCCCATCTATCTCGAGGAAATGAAAGTCTTGTCATTTTCACGCACGGTTAATCAGTTAATTATGCGAGTTCACAAGCCCAAAGTTGAATACAAATTAGTCCTACAGGAAAAACCTCAAGGGAGCAACCTTGACGTATTATTATAAAACAAATAACTTAACAAGGATCAATTCAAACACGCGACTCATAATTGCTAGCAATAAAATCAGACACGAGATACCGTTTAAAACAAAAAGAGTCAAATACACAGTGATTTGAAAGAAATCTTTTAAAATAGTCAAAGAAAGCAAGCCATCCTTTTTCTTTTTTGCATTGCGCACAATGTTTTACTTACCCCTCTCCCTTTTCAATTTTATTTCTCTCCTCATTTTTTTTTATTCCCTTCTCCACAATTTTATTATTTTCCCTCCTCAATGTTTTTATTCCCTCCTCCACAATTTTTATTATTTTCCCTCCTCGATGTTTTTTATTCCCCTCCTCCACCTCCACCTCCCCCTCTACCTCCTCATTTCCATTGTTTTCTCTCCACCACCACCACCTCCTCATTTCTATTGTTTTCTCTCCACCACCACCACCACCACCACCGCCACATTTCTATTGTTTTCCCTCCACCACCACCGCCACATTTCTATTGTTTTCCCTCCCTTCACGACTCGCCGCACCCTTTCAGGGTTCGCTAACCCAACCTATACAGTATGTGGTCCTTGCTCTGCGCAAGTCCGCGATTCCCTTGGTCCGCGACTTTTCCGAAAATGATAAAATATTTCGTCGAGAAAAAAAATACGTTGAATAATGAAACATCTTGTGATTTACTGATTAGCATTCTTTCATATGACGAAGTTTCGACTTTCTTGCTGTGGGTGAAGACGCGAAATTAAAGTTTGTTGACAGGTAGGTTAATTTGTCTTTCTTGAAGTTTGGATGTTTGCGGCACCGTAAATTACATGTTCATGTTTACTTAGCCTGCGAATAAATAAAACGCAACGGGAAGACGTGCCTTTTTGCAGAACAGGTTTTCAGATCAACTTATTTCTGCTGTTGGAAGCATATTGCTGTAGACTCTAAATTTTTTGTTTTATCGACTCTTGAAAAATATCACCAAAGATCGCTTAGCGATCCTTGGTCCGCGACCTATGACCTTCGTCGAATAAAACTTCCCAAAATAAAAAGAGACGGCCTTTGTTTTCGAAGAATGTTTTGAAAATTGTCCCTATACATGTCTACAAGTTCTCTTTTTTTAATACCTCGAATACTTACAGAGTTTTTGGTAATTATTTTCGACCGCGCTGAAAACCGCTCGTCGACGCTCGTGTGGGAGACTCGAGGAGACTGTTGTCTGAAGTCGTTGAAAGAAAAGCAGATTGTTTTATCCTCACAACATCTTCCAAAAAAAACTTTAGCTTAATTGCATCAAGAAAAGAAAAAAAATACATGAGATATTGTGAAAATCACGTTTTCGTGTGGAAACTATAACATTTTTACGTTTTTTTCGTGCTGCTTACCTGAGACGCGGACCAAGGACCATCGAAAACGGTCGCCTTTTTTCGAATTCCAAGCAAAATATTTATGCCCGGAACTTGAAACTTCAGGATTATCGATTGGTCGTATACCCACCCAGCTGATCACAAAGGATCTGTCTTTTTCTTCAAGAAAGGGAAATCTCCCGTACCGGATTAGAAAAACTGTTAGCAAACGCTACAGACGATGACGAAGCGGCATTTTTCCACTTTCCGAATTCGAGCATGATTGAGACAATTTTCGAGCTTACAGCCATGCATTGCCGAAGCAAAAACTGCGACTGAAAGAAACAAACATTAGCAATCTAATCTGCAGTAGTGATTACGACACCTCCGCCGATGTTACACTATTCAGGGTCTCCCAAACAGTTTTGACTAACCTAATCAAAAAACGTAAATTCTGCTTTTCGTTGTAATACGTCAACATCGTCATGAAGAGACAGTTTGTCCCTCATACTTGACTTTGATAAACCTGTACGTTTTAAAAACAAAAAAAGGAAACAAAACAGGACAAAAGTAATCAGAAACAAAATAAATACAGAAATTCAGAAATCCCTTCCGAGAAAGTGCCAAACCAATGAGACAAAACAGCGAAGCAAACGTTAGTATTAAAATTGCAAATGTGTCCAGTTTTTCAATTTTAAATTTGCGCTCGAGGAAAAAGACTTAATACTTAGTCTGCACCAGAAAATGAAACTATCCTTAGCTGGCGGTCTACCATTCGTCCATTAAGACACCTCCGAGATTGCAATTAAACGTGTTTACATTTTTGAATCACTAACAACGCACAACAAATCAAGCGTATGGGGACACACGCTTTCAGCACGACCATGAAAGAGCTTAAAAAGAATACCAACAGTTGCTATCCCAAACTTTAAGGAAGTAAATATGTTCAGTTTTCGTTACGTGTGTAAATTTTGAATTTCAGTCATAATCACTTTTAAAAAAAGGCTTTGAGAAAAAAAAATATTTTCTTTTCAATTTAATGATTTCCTACAGTAGAGAGAATTTCTTCCATACGAGGACCTTTTTAGGTAATACTGCGCAGCAAAAGCTATAAACAATTAAAAATATGTTTGAGTCGAATGTCTAGCATAGAGCCATGCCTGTTACTTCCGGATTTGCGTATAGTAAAGACGGCCATTTTTCATGAGAAATGCATCAGTTTATATGAAATTACAGCTTTCCAAAAATTGTGGTTTCGACACTTCGATACACTTCCCAGTTGCAGTAGAACGAAGGTTGAATAAATTTTATGTATTCTTTTGTAGCAACCGGGGATATCAAGCGAGATTTATAATAGTGAAATTATGATTAAATTAACACTCAACCAATCCAACTAACTGTAGGAGAAAGCAATCATCTCACCACTCAGAATCGGTTACTTTTGCACTTACTCAACCTGCGTGCAGATGAAAGTGAGCGAAACTTGTGTCGGTTAAAGAGCCTTAAGAGACTCAGAAATTCATGCTTTTCTGTAATGGAGGCGAGAGCTGCTGAAGGTGCCTGCTTCCCCAGTAGACTAGAAAACTGGCTGATAATAATGCATCAGGAAGCAAAATGTATTTAAAACAGAGGAAACAAAATACTGGAGAACTATTAATGCCTAACTTTTTCCAAAAGAAGCTTAGTCCTTGCTTGTTTATGCCCGCTATTTCCAACCGTTGAGGATCAGTCTATAACCCCATCTTCCCAACATTTAAAGTTAATTTAGCTGAAAAGCTAGGGATCGAATTCAGTGCTCCATTCAGGTCATTTGAGTTTCGTTCATATGGAACCGATTCAAAGATATCACTGAACTCGATCCCTAGCTTCTTAGGTAAATTAACTTGGGAAGTCAACACTATGGAACTGATCTCTTTTTTGTAACTACGCACCTCATTTTGCTTTGTACAGAAGTCCAATCCAAAACCTTCTCTCAACTGAGTTATTCACAGTACGTCGACCGGTAAAGAGCGCAATTGTAGATAGACGTGCAACTGTTCGATCTAATATATGATTTGTTTAAACTTGCCTTTTGAGTTGGCTCATCCTATTGGTCAAAAGTCCTTTCCGAGAAAAGCCTGATCAAATTATTATGGATCATAAACATCTATCTTGTCTATCACTATCCGGGATCTAAGCGCCCTATTGTTCTTATTTTGGAACCACTCTTAGGAGGGCTAAAGTCAGCAAACAGATTAGGGACTTAATATTTCGGTTATAAGGTTTAACTTAATGAGACTGCGCGCAACTCGTGCGAATACGGAAAATACTTTATTAAACGCTCTAATATTATCTACTAAGATCCATAGGCCCTATTGTTTCCTACAAAAAATACACCAGGGGCCGGTTGCTCGAAGCCTGGTTAGCGCTAACCGTTGGTTAAGAGGTATCAAAATGTATAGGTTTCCATGGTATTTAACGCTGGTTAGCACTAACCATGCTTCGAGCAACCCGGGCCAGATCGTCAATGGCTTATAAAATTCGAAGAGGCTTCCTCAATTCTGTTTATACTCTGCAGTCCTGCGAAGAGTGCTCGGAAGGCAATGCAACGAGGAAAAAAGGTAGAAAAGAAGACTCCCGCCTCATATAATAGAATTTACGTACACGAATAAGCGTGGGCCTGAATAAACGCCGGAGTTTAGAGTACAAATAACACTATGTGCCATAGTCCTGGAAAAATGCAGCCCTTGTTGAGTTGATTCGAATTATTCTTTTAAATATTTGTGATGTTCTGTTATGCTGATGTCGCTGAGGAAATAGACCTTAAAACCTATCTTTTGTTACGTTTTTCGCTTTCCATATCGTTTTGAATAAGTCAAAGAGAAAAGAAAAAAGGACCTTCGAATTTCGATTGCATTGAGGAGATCAAACATAGACTGATTTGATCTAAAGCAACTACACCTTCCAAAGCTTTACTTTATTTTTTTCTATAATATGCAAATCAAAAGCACCGGTCTCGACAAGATCTCTGCGCGACTTCTTCGTGAATGCCCTGACCTTATCGCTTATTTTGTTGTATTTTCAATCGTTCTGTTGTAACGTGCAGGCATTTTTCTTGAAGACCCGAAATGCTCTAAAGTAATTCCCCTATTAAAGTTGGTAGTACGTTCCTACTTGAATAACTTCGCCCAACCTCCAAAATTCGTCTTGCAGCGGAAGTCTTTCAGGGAATCGTTTACGATCAATTTTATAACTTTAACGAAACGTATAACTACCAGGGGCACCCAACGACAATTTTCGGAAGAATATGTTTTCGGAAGACGATTTGAGATCTAGAATTTTCGAAACATTTGTTGTAAAATTTCTTGCTTGCCTGCCTCCCCTAGGATTTTCGAACATCCAAAAAATGGTATATTTGCCTATTTTTAACGGATTTTTACCCTAACTTGAAGGTCACCTAGAATTTTCGGAAGCCATTTTTCTGGGTGAAATTTTCGAAAAGGTAATTTTTGATCCCTATAATTTTCGGATCACTAGACTTTCAGCTAGGAAATCCGAACAGATGAAAAATTTTTAGGGGATAAAAATATGCCTATATCTACCGTTTAAATACTAAAATACGTTTAACAATGCTATGTTTAAGTGGTTTTGAACTATATTCTCGTTGGGTGCCCCTGAACTACCACTGATTATTAAGCATTTTGTGCGCTCCACTTAACTGCCAGGGCCTAGCCAGAACCTGTTGACAACCAGGCTTTCAATATCGATAAATGCAAGGTTAACGTTTTCTGACATTCTATCCTTTAATCTTAATTGCTATAGTTCAGAAACGCTTCTTTCAGGGGCACTCAACGACAATTTTCGGAAAATATCTATTCGGAACACGATTTGAGATATAGAATTTACGAAACATTTTTTCCAAAATTTCTTGCTTGTCTGCCTCTCCTAGGATTTTCCAACATCTAAAAAATGGTATAATTGCCCATTTTTAACGGATTTTTGCCCTAAAAAGGTCACCTAAAATTTTCGGGAGCCCTTTTTCTGGCTGAAATTTTCAAAAAGGTAGGTTTTGATCCCTATAATTTTCGAATCACTAGACTTTCAGCTAGGAAATCCGAACAGATGAAAAATTTTTAGGGGATAAAAATATGCCTATATCTACCGTTTTAATACTAAAATACGTTTAACAATGCTATGTTTAAGTGGTTTTGAACAATATTCTCGTTGGGTGCCCCAGTTCTTTTAAAAAAGTGTTTTGTGAACGGTTCTCTCTATGTCAGTCAATGTGTAACTAGCAGTATCCTTATAGTCAAATGATTCGTCCTCTTCTCTTTATACTCATTAACCTCGGTCTTATATTGTAGATGGGTGCATGGCATCTCCGCGGAAACGTCAAGTCTTGGTCTCTATCCTTTCTAACTTAATTCAATCTTAATCTCGGATAATGCATGGAATTTCGTTATCCTTAGAACTGCCTCCGCCACCCAGAGGCTGAAGGGCATGTCTAGTTGGTTCTCCCGAACTGTCTGAAATGTTTGCAGGGCAAAGAGTTTTCAAAAACTCATCAGCTTGAGCCTCTTCGCAGGCCCGGCGTCCCTCCTCGTGATAAGCCTCAAACATCCGGGGTGTGAAGAATTGATTGACGGTGTTATGTTGGGGGAACGCGTTACAAAGGCACTTAGACAAACCAGCACATAAACTTGATTTGCTGTGACAACACTCGCAGCAGCAGAAAGTTAATTCCTTGTTTTTTTCTTTGCTCAGAATATCCTCGGGTTTCCTTGGAACAAGAAGAATGATTTCTCCATCTTCATTTTCTGTATCATAGTGGACTTTAAATCTGTATAAAAACATTTTTACAGGGTTAACTGTGATCGGTCTTGATATAGCATGGTAAACACTGTTCAATTTAAAAACAAATTAAGGTGTTAATCGTTCTTAATCAAGAAATACGAAAAAAAGTAAGTACAAGCACGAGCTGCATTCACAGCCGCAAAAATAAAAACTTTTTAACCGTCAGAGGCCAGTCTCCTAATATAACTGACCCTAACGTAAGGCGTGTCTTATAACGTCTTGGTGTTAAAATAAAGAGTTTCATGATAGGCCTCTGAACGTAACTAGTTTGCTGTTATGTCTGCCGTTATAAGCCCGCAACCTAATGATCACCTGCATATTTTGCTTGCGCTTTAATGATTGCAAAGTATGTGAGTAAACATGGAATTGCAATTTAACTTTTTCAAGCATGCACTCATGATTCAGCGCCGCCATTAATGACTTCAAATCATCACCGCAAAAAATTTCAGGGGACAAAGTTATTAGCGATCAATGCATGAGACATTTAAAAGAATTTGATTGTTCTAAGGTAGACCCGTTTTTATCCCCCTGAACGTCCTCATTGCTGAAAAAAAAAAAATGTTCGGCACCCGCCCGTTCTTACGTCCCATCCGCTACGAGGGACAATAAACGTCCTGTTTACTTCAAAATAGTCTAAGAACTTATAGTCTAGTAACACTTTCACTCCCAGAATGAATAGCGACTTCCATTCATGCAAATGAAACCTCTTTAACATTACTTTCACAAGGTGCAATTTGTTTTTTATTATGTTGCAAAATGAAATTTAGAAAATTTTGTTGTATTTGACTCTGCCTACTTTATATAGAGTGAAAAGGTTAAAGTTTTATTAGAACGAGAGACGTCATTGCCAAAAGAGTTCTATTCAAACTATAGAAAAGGTATGATAAAGCGGAGAGTACATACTTGTAACAATGTGGTTTCTTCCGTTTTTGAGGGTTCACAAACGATCGCATCAGGTCTGTAATAACATCTTTGCCATCTTCATTATAAAATGAGCAGTTCAGCTTTGTACGAGCAATCTTCAGTGCGTCAAGAATACTGTCTCCGTATTTATCCTTTTTGTCTTTATGTCCTCCGTCCACAACAACAATCCTTTTCAGTTTCCTCTGCAACAGTGGCAAAATGGCCAGATTTTGGTAATGACCACCGTCGCTGAGTAGCAAGACTGCTGGTGGAATTGGCCCAATGGTGTCCTTGGAGAATAATAATCTCAGATTGTAGACGAAAGAATTGTGGACAGTAAACCACCTGAAAAGAGTCAGCGATGGATGGTTGGTTTTTCAAAACAAATCTTGTATGCTCCCCTCCCTCAAAAAATATTGATAATGGCAGGATGATGATGATGATGATGATGATGATGATAAAGACGACGACGATGGTAGTAGTGGTTGTAGTGGTGGCATTGGTGGTGGTGGTGGTGATGATGATGATAACGATAATGAATGATGATGATGATGATGATGATGATGATGATGATGATGATGATAGCTCATTCTTGTCTCGAGTATTAATGAAAATGGAAACAAATGGAATTCCTTATCTGCGTTTTATATTAGAACTAGCTGAAGCCTGTTCTTTTGCCCACATTCATTCGGCGCTTACATAGTGCCCGAGTACAATATGGCTCACATCGATGTTTTGGCAACAGCAAGGAAAAGACTTACCCACTGTAACCAAACTGTAGAGGGAAACCGAAACAAGCAGTTTATTATCAAATAGCAGAAACAGGTCATCCTGACAGACAGAAACAATTCTCTCACCTGACAATTTTTTCACAGAATCCTGGTTCTTGCACTTCTAAATCAGGAATTGGACTATCACTTTCCGAACACCCTTCATTCTGTTCTTTGTTCTCATCTGAGACAGGACCTGGCATGGCCGTTTCCTCCACCACTGAATCAGGAACCTGGATGACAGTTTCGTTTCGTTTCTGTTCCTCCTGACGTAACCCAGGCCTCGCAATAACAGTTTCTTCACACCCTTCCTCTTGACCTTCTGACCCAGGAACTGGCATGGCAGATTCTCCGCATTTTTCAATTGTTTCTTCCACTCCTAAATCAGAAGCTGGTACGACAGTTTCTTCATATCCTTCTTTTTGAGCTTCCGCCCCTTGATCAGGAACTGTCGTGGCAGTTTCTCTGCGCTCTTCCACTCCTAAATCAGGAACTGGCACGACATTTTCTCCTCCCTTTTCTATTTGTTCTTCCACTTCTGAACTGTGAACTTTGATGGGATTTTTTTCACACCCTGAATCAAGGACTGCGATGACAGCCAGCATGACGTGTATTCCAACGAAGATTCCCACGGAACAATCAAGTGATAATTCATAATGGTTATGATCATGATAGTAAAAGATCGAGGGGATTGTTAAGGGAATTCCACTTAAAATGTATATAACGAGCTCCTTCATCTGTAAAGTTATAAAAAGGACAAAAAGGATAGTAAAGAAGCTTATAAGGAAGGTCTTGGTGAACAGAACGACGGTAAGGTTAACAGGTGAATACTTATTGAATTCAGATGAAGTTGTTGTTGATGATGATGATGATGATGAAGGTGATGAGAACAATGATTGATGGGTTTAAAAAATGACCCAATTTCTAACTACAGTCGAACCTCTCGGTACGGACACCTTTCTATTATGGATAGTTTCCAATGTCCCAACAAAATTCTCATATATTTTTAAAAAAAACCTCAGTAATACGGACTCTTTCTAATACGGACAACGGACACTAAATCTCGGCCCCAGAGAGTAAATTCATGTGAACTTATTCTCTTTATTATGGACACTGCGGTGCTCAGGTGAATCCCGAATCCCGATCAGGTGAATCTGCACAGGGTGAATCCCGTCTAGGCGGGTTAATGATCTGTGCAAGATGATATGAAGCCCAGTCGCTTTATACCAAACAACTTTTTGCGAAAGGTGTACAAAGGAACATAACCGACTTTTTGAAGGCTTCAATAACTACAGATAGCATTAAGATCTTTTCTATTACAGTTTGTACTCTATTTACTGTTTACTTCACTTGCAAAATAGCGAAAGACACTTTCAGAATTGTGCTTTACGTTACAACTTTTTCCATGCAGCTTTGCGCTGCTGCTCGTTTTGTTTTAAACCAGTGATTTGTCTGTAGCTCAGATGTACAGTGTTGTATGCTGCTGAAAGACAGTGTCTTTGTACTGTGGAATAATAACTTTAAATGCAGTTTAAAGACCAGTGTGGACCTGGTTTTAGCTACTGAACACTTAAAACTGTAAGTAAAGTCTTAAAAGTGACGTCATCACAGTGACCACTTTTATACGGACTATCGCTCTGTCCCTTCGGTGTCCGTATTAGAGAGGTTCAACGGTACGATAAATATGGCTCGAAAGTTGCGAAGACAATTATCAAGGAAGATGATTATGAGCGTGATGACCATTTACGTGCCGGCTTGATATGACCAGTTGCAACCGCATTCGAACAAAACGTTAAAAACACTCAGTCATTTCTTTGATCATCTTAAAACCTCTTTAATACAAACAACCATATATATATATATACTTTCTTTTTATACTCATCGTTTTGCCATCTCCGCCTGCAAATAGCAAGAGTTAGACGAGGCCGGCGGATTTCCATGGCCCATTACGCATGGTTTCAGCCATACGAATAAGGCACCGTTTTAGAACAAAATAAGGTGCATGCGAAGGAAAATAAAACGTAAAAACGGCACGTTTTTCAGACCACTTCGAACAGCGGAAGCTTTTCCCGTTGGTTTTCCACGTGATATCAGAAAAATGGTTGCTCATGTGCGGGTACGCCACTTTCCAACGCCTAGCGTGCGAACGACAGACGTTTCTCCTCGCTTATCGCCTGCTGGGTTCGCTGAAGTTTGCGAAACGTCTCTCAGCAGCGATGAGCAAGGAGAAACGTCTGCCGTTCGCAGGCTATCCAACACCAGTTATTCTATATATATATATATATATATATATATATTTCAGGCGAAGCACTGTTAAATTGCCACAACAGATCGATTTCACAACGTACGAGAAATTCATCGAGAAAACATGTTTAATACGAGTATTACCTTTTTAAATGCGCAACTTTGTTTTCGGTGTTTTGAATCACTTATCTTTGTGGACCCCATTTCAAGTCCAAGAATTGTGTGAAGACGAGTCAATCCTTCAATAGATTCTTCATATTTTCCCATGTGTTTGGAAAGTGCTGCTGCAGATATCGCCATGGCCTCTGACAACATGATGTCTTCGGGTTCCAGTTTGCCTTTTAACTGTCCTTTTCCACACTGGTCAAAACGCTGTATACCCGAGGGTGACATAGTTAACAGGGTATAGTTCGTTTTGTCTTTCTCGTTGTTCTTCCAACGGTTCACAACAATGTTGGATATATACTCGGGCTTCATGTCTTCCAGATCTGCTAAGGTCAGGGGCCTCGTCTCATTTTTCGAGTTGCATAAGCAGCATAACCATTGAGGACAAATGCCTAAACATCCGTATAGTCTGGTGCTGTTTTCGTGATAAAACGCTTTTTGTAACCTCCACCTGTAAAGTGAAAATCGAATCCACTATTAAAGCCAATGTGAATATCACGGCAGTCATATCAGACTTCAAATTTAACCTTTCATTCTCGGATGATTGTACGTACCACTATGAGTTAAGCTTATATTGTGTGTTATTTGTATGATTTGTAATTTGTTTAGAAAAACAAATTGTTTGTATTGAATAAAACGATGGGAGCTCCACTTTTAGCCTTGCCTAAATTTATAGACAGTGGAAGCTTCCCTTTCGCAAATGGAGCTCGACGCTTATGGAAAAGGTTTTTGAAAGCGGAATGTCAAAACAAGGTCAGTTTGTTAAGACAGATGTCTGAAGCAGCGAGTTCCCCGGCTGGTTTACAAGTGTGTCTGTGTGCCCATTTTTTTATTTGCAGATTCTTCATTCACATAGTTTTTAAAAAGTCTTGTATTGAACATTGCTATAGATGATTTTAACCTCAAGAAGATCGAAATTGATCAAAGAGGTACATTGCAATTTATCTTGACGGGCTTGCATCAAGGCATTCTTGTAATATTTCCACTAGTCCCGCGAACAACTATTCTTACCTATTGTAGACAAACACAAGCTTCTCTTTTAAAGTTGTCGTGAAGGGAGAAATCACCAAGGCAACTCCAGAGGCAAACAGAAGCCAATGAAAATGACGATCTTCGTGTTTGATAAAGAATAATGGCAAGTCAACTGTAAACACCTTCCAATATATGACAAAAGAATACACATAGACTATAAGGACATAAGAGGTCTTTCTCCGCAGGAAAGGAATCGTAACCCATAAAATCACTGCAAGGATTCCAACCATAACCTGTGTCCAGACTGGGATCTTCACAAAAAAGTCGTATATTGTAAAAGGGATAAACGTGAATATCAACACACTTCCAGTAGAGTATTCAAACAGAAGCAGAACGCTTCTTAAACAAGGGTGTTTAAAGAAGAACTTTTTGGCTGATGAGTTGACAGCATAAAGGACAACAAAACAAACAAACAGCACAGAAAAAAGAATAGCGATATCACGTTTGGGACTTCTATTTAGACAACGATCGATGACGTCTTTGCCAGGCACTGCAGACTCATTCATTTCTCTCTGTCTCTCAAAAGCGGCATCGCAGTCAGCTGCCTTTCGCATTAACTTTCCAATCCCGAAGCGATCAATCATAACCGCTACTGGAAATGCATACGTTCCCCACTGAATTACTGGGTGGACGAATAGTACTATAGTAATGAGACTCATGAAGAAAAATGTGTCAAAGGCGCCTTTCCAAAAGCCAGTCCAGTCACAAATGTATCCTGATCTGTCTTTCATATGGTTAAAAAACTCCTCGTGCCAGTCTCTTTCGCCCTCTCCTTCTCTCTTTTCATCTTTATTTTGTTCGCGATATTTCCAGTCCAGGTAAGCTGTGCCTGTGTAGCCACCCCCTGACACGCAACTCAAATAATCCACTTCAACTCTGCTATTAAGTAGACTGCGCAGGACTCCGGAGCAAAAGGCCGCTGACCTGATGCCACCACCAGAAAATGCCAAACCAGTGCTGTCTTGTGGCATTTTAATACCTCAATAGAATTCTGAAAATGGATGAGACAGATCGTTTTTTCTAGGGCCATCGTAGTTAAATCAAGAATAAAACACAGACAGAGGTGATAAGCATTGTAAATTATACTTATTAGCGACTACCGTATATATTTACTGTAAAGAAATTTCTTAATCTTATTGCCAGATCAATTGTCAATTTTGTATAAATAATTTTGTCATAATCTGGAGTGTAAGGGTCACGTTTGATTTCTTTTGAAAATGTATGTTTACAAACGGCATAGGAAAAGACAAGTTTACATAAAAATGCAAAATTTCACCCATATTTGTGAGACAGATCGTCGACAGCTGCACATTAATCTTTTACATGCAGATTACCATCTGCATGTGGTAATACTACCATATTAGTATTACCATATTACCATTTAGTAAATGATAGGCGTCTGATATCTAGCCTTCTCTTAGAACACGTCATCTTATTCTTCGTGTCATGTAAGGGAATAAAAGACATTCTTGGATTCTAGATTCCGCTCCACGGATTTACATGATTCCAGTCTTTAACAGTGGAACTTATTGAATTCGGGATTCTAATTGTTTGCGAGATTCCGGATTCCTTGAGCTGTATTTCGTTTCCCAAAGCCCAGGATTCCGGATTCCACAAGCAAGATTTTTCCAGATATTCCGGATTCCACAAGTAAAGGGTTTCCGCATTCCGGAATCCCTAACACGGGACTTCGGGACGATTATGAATGCTTGCCACTACAACAGCAGGTTAAAAATTTGATTTTCCTTTTCAGTTAATTTTAAAAATATCCCCTAACACAGTTTAAGTAAGATTTACCATTACATTTGCGACTCATGAAAGGGATGAGATGTAAGTATGGTCTGAGAAAAAGAGGTGTGGGAACTGAGAGAAATAGAAAAAGATATAGGAAACTGTGCTTTCAAATTCTCTGCACAAGGTAAATTGTATCCTTTGTATTGCCTTTCTTTAACATCCTTAAAATAAGAAGCGAACTTTTTTTGTGATATCTAATTCATTTCTCAAACACGCGTTTTCATATCGGTCACTAGTGTCGTTACTTATGTATAAAAAACGAAAAGAAAAACAGAGAAATAATGCTAGGAACAAACTTTTTCATTAATGGTCGATTTCTCCCAAATACACTGACAAAATAAAAGAGATGTAATAAGATGGAATTGTTTACTGTAGCTTTCTCTCATGCATATTAAAATGAAAGAGTTGTATCGGCCGCTCGCTCAATTTACGTGAGCTATAGTTCTATATTGAAAAAGTATAAGTAGAGTCTTTTACATTTACGCCTTATTAACATAAGCTTGTCACTTTCTAGAAGAGTTACAAAAAATATCAGTTGTGAAAATGGAAAGACCTTGGCTGAATCAATTCTTCACAGACAAACAAATACTCACCTTACGACGTCCTTGTACCTCGACAATTTACAGGGGCATGTTTTTTTTTAATGGAAAGACCTTGGCTGAATCAATTCTTCTCAGATAAACAAATACTCACCTTACGTCAACCTTACGTCCTTGTATTTCAGTACACTGAAGGCGGCCAATCTTCACAGCTCGACAATTTACAGGGACATGTTTTTTGCATGCAGACACTATCTGCTTTGATCACAGACAAAGCGCAGATGTTCTTGGAAGATGACTTCTTGGAATGTCTGTTTCATCCTTGGTACATCCCATTGGTCAGGTATTTTCTTGTGTATTACCTTATTTGGTTATTGTTATCGTTTTTTATTCATTATTAAACTATATTGGTTGTAGTATGGCATAACACAGTCGACAAAAAATTAATTAACTTAAGTGTACAATGTGATTCAAATTTTATTCTGGTTTTGTTTTCTTTTTCTTTTTCTTCCTTTCTTTTTATTTTCCTTTTGTTTTCTCTGTTTTTGGATATGCACGACGTTTGAAACAAAGAAAATAATTAAAAAATCACTGATATTTATATTTGCACCCATATGCACTAAGCCTAAAACACTCAAGTGTATATATAATGTGGTTCAAATTTCATTCTGGTTTTGTTTTCTTTTTCTTCCTTTCTTTTTATTTTCCTTTTGTTTTCTCTGGTTTTAGATATGCATGACGTTTGATACAAAGAAGAAAATTATAAAAAAAACACTGATATTTATATTTGCACCCACACTAAAACTAAAACACGATAGACACCAACAGATTTTTCACAATGTGGGATTAAACAAGAAGAACTGGAGATTATGAATCTAAAGGGGATACGCGAATTTGCGGTTTTTGGATGTGGGATTCTAAAGTTTAAGTTTAAGTCTAATGGTGCTTTTTACCACTGTACAAAGGTATAGTAAAACTACTTTGTACATTGTGTAAGAAAAAAAGAAACTAGAGGAACTAATTAAATAATTAAGAAAAAAAATATAACCCAAATATAGTAAGGAATGAAAACTGACTAATTACAAAGATTACAAAGTAGTCGAGTTTTAAAACGGTTCAATCTGGAAACTGACAGAATTAGGTAAAGAGTTCCAGTCATTGATCTAACGGTTAAAAATTAAAATTTAAAACAGTTTGTCCTCGCTACTCTAGGCCTGATTTTAATTTCATGGTTACTTCTGATCTAGTTTCGGTCGGGCCAGTCTGATCCACATATGTGGTATAGTCCACATCAGAATAGCCATGAATTATCTTGTAAAGTTGAACCAAGCAAAGATATTTCCTTCTGGGCTCCAATGTTGACCAGTTTAGTTCAGTGAGCCTTTCAGAGAAAGATTTATCAGATCCACATATCAATCAGAGTAGCATGACGACGCCGGGATGGATTCAGATACCGTTTACAAGCCGTTTTGTTATGACTGTTATGTGTTTTACCAAATATGGGTTTCACACTAGCCAGGCCTATTCAAGAATAGGAAGAACTAAAACAAGCCGTTTTGATTGTAACAGGATCTTTGCTCGGACCCAAAATTCTCCTTATTAGACCCAACCTCCGATTTGCCTTGCCCACAATGTAGTGTACCACCGCATAGATGATTCAATCTAATTAATGCCCAAGCTAAGTGCTTATGGCTATCAACCGCCGCAAGCAAATTTTTAGCATTTCAATAGAGGAGTGCCATTGGTTAGAAAATTTGGTTTTTGGTTTTGAGAAAATTGTCCGCACGTCAGGAGCCAATGACCCTGTTGACGTGGATAATAGAGAAAGGGCTAGAGCGAAAGATAAAAAACAAAGGAGACCAATTTCGTTGGAAAAAATACAAAAAACTTATTAGCGGCGATGAGAAAATGATAAATGCTTGTAGCGGCCACCAAGGGGAAAATAAGCGGGAGCGAAAAGAAACAAAAGGGGAACAGGAGCACATACATGTACAACATTTTCTCCATAAAACGTGTAAACTAACGTGTTGTAACTAGGAAGTTTCAGTTTCGTTATAGTCGTGCAAAACAACGGCAAAGAAATGAACCAAAAAAGTGTGCTGCAAGTTGTTTTTTTGCTACCTACTCTCGTTGTCGTCGCCACTTAGCATTACACGATTTTATTATTATTTTGTTTGAGTAAACTATCTATATTAACGAGAGCTTGCCTCGGAATTTGCATTTTTGATTAGCAGAAAACACTCGAGCAGCACGAGGGAATAACTGGATTTAACTGATTGGTGGAAGAGAAAAAAATGAATATTCAATTTTTTTCGCATTTTTTCGCACGTTTGCCGTTGCCGTGAACAAAAAACATGGCGAACAACTTCAAGTTTAAACACAATTTTTTTAGTTTTCTTGAGGCAAATATTTGTTCACTTGACCCTGGTTAGAAATGAAAAGAAATTGTTTATGACCTCTCAGACTGGTGGAGGGCCAAGACGCGAAACATTGCTTCAGGAATTCCGTAGAACAGCGAGACGATCAGATCATGAACCACGAGGTATGGTACAGAAACGTTGAACATTCCTTCCACTGCTAAATTTAAAAGCTTTTCCTGATTGCAGTAGTTACTTAAGTTCAAATTTCAAGTTTGTTTATTAACTATTCCAGCCATTCGCACACTTTTAAAAATGTTAATTTGCACACATGCAGCCGAGACTTGTTATGAAGCTGGTGGACAGGCTGATGTTGGTTAACACCGGTCACAAGTCCAAAGTTTGATTCCAGGCATCAACATAAATCATCTATAAGACAACTTTTTTCAGTTTTTTTAGAACTACCAGTTTTCCGACGAGCAATCCAATCTCTTTCGTATTTCCTCCGAGGCATTTACCAGCTTATGTGGTTATCAGGCTCAAATACTTTGTTCTTCACAAAGTTTAGCAGGGAAAATTTTTAAGATGAAATTTGAAGAGCGTGAGTACTCAACGGACCACGACCAGATACCGTCATTAGAGCAAGGTGTCTCTCGAGTCGCTGTCCTTTCTTGCTTAGCCCTGCTTAAGTTTTTTGTTACTGACCTTTTCTTTCTTGATTTAATTGTATTGTAATTATTTTAGTTAAAGCCTTCTTCTATTCCTGTAAATTCTTCACATCTTTTTTTTTTACTGACCTTAGGCCATTTATAAAGCCCCCGGCTTTGGCTGTTCTTGTGTATTTCTTCTTCCAGTGTGTGATATGTATTAATAAAGTTGTATAGTTGTGTACAGACGTCCCCCTCTCCTCAGAAAAAATCGAGGAGAGAGATTGTCTCCCCCCTTTTTTAGGGGAGAAGGCATCTGTACGCAGGCTATGTCCTTTCTGACAACAAAAAAATGCATTTTTTTCTGTTGTTCACCGTAAAACGCACTGAAAACCCCCGGACTGTAAAGATTGTAATCCCCAAGTTCTAAGTTCCACTCCAATTTTTGTGTCTCTGAAGCATGGTCACGTGGAAACCCATCATCTGCAAAAGACTGGAACTTGCAGACTGTAGCTTGCAGCCACTTGCATGGACTTCGTTTGCCAGAAAAGACAATAAAATGCTGGTTTCGACTTTTTTTAGACGGTAAGTTAGTATTTTAAACGAGTCCAGTGAATATGATACGAAATTTACACATATATCTGATTCTTGTAGACCAGAAGCAAAGTTTCGTCATTTGACTTAAGTTATGAAGACTACTCAAAAATTATGATCTTAATTAAGCTTATTACGGATACTTAAGTGAACAGCTAATCTATAATGTTATTTTAACTTCGTAGAAACTAGGACTTTAATCACATCGCTCTTTCTGTACAGTAGTTGAAGTTGGCCACCTCATTTACATTTGTCGGAAGGTTTTAAAGAACGAGGTATAACACAATAGGCACCCTTGTTATTCAATGATATAAACCAAAGAAGTGGCCGGGTATTCTGAAGTTTGGCTGATAAATACATGTATATCAAATTGCGTTTTGGCAATTGGTTTTTCTGTATGTAATATTGAGCTTAAGCTTCAATCTCATGCACAGGTTTGTGTGAACTGAAGCTGATTTATCCCAAGAGCATGGAACTTTATATTAAAATTGGATAATAAAAGAGGTAAGTAAATAATAAGTTAGAATCACGTGTTATTTGTCAGACAATACTGTAGACCTTGTCATGGTTTGTTATCTATTTTGTAGAGTACTGGGAAGGAAGTTTTGGCGCGGTTACCAAACTTCATGCAAATCTCTTAAAATTTTGGACATGTATGCCATAATATTAAATTGTACATTCCATGAGCTATTCATGCCAGAACTAACTTTAATTAAAAAATCTGCCCATCTTCATCCTGTAAAGCCATTTGATGAAGTCAAAGAAAATGTTGCTAGTATGATGCAACACATGACCAATATTTTAAGAGATTTGCATGAACGGTCAGTGTAAAACTCAGACTGCGGACTATTATTTTCACCATGCAAATGAGAATGAGACAACAATAGTTCCATTGTTTTCTAACCCTAACAACAATAGTACGCAGGCAGTCCGCAGTCTGCATTTTACAATGCCCCTTGTCTGATAGCCCAGAATGTGCTTATCAGGGCCTCTGATAAATCGCAGAGAAAAAAGTCAAGTTTTGCAGGATTTTCAGGGACAAATTCGTGGAAAATTGGCAGATTTTGCAGTATTTTCGCACAAATTTTTGGGTTAGACTTCTCTAAGAAACAAAAAATAATAAAAAAATATGGCCGATTTTGAGGATATTTTCTGGGCAAATTTTGCTAAAAATCAATGGGTTTTGCAATAATCTGACCAGCATTTTTAATGTTTTTGTAACAGATAATCATTCGCTCTTTCAACAACAATACATGCACCATCGAGAAATGAACCAAAGGCAAAGCTTTTTATGTCATGACTAGTGCCCAGTAATTTTCGCAACATACATCTATTCTTGGTAGTTTTAGGATGTTGCTTGCTTGTTTCTGTGACAAAGTATCAAGGTTATGGCAATTAAACTGCCCCAATAGCTGAGATAAGTTTCAAATATGTTGTACAGACATGTCTTTGATGTGATTTCTAGCAAATTTCATGGTATTTCATGTGTTTTGTGAATTTTCACTGGATTTCACAGATTTACCTCAACCTTCGCGGTTGTGCAAAGTTCTTTTTTAGCTAGTTGAAAGACTTGTCGACAAGTTAATGCTTTCTACAGCTTGACTGAATAGCAGGCTGTAAAACCAATTTTCTTTGCACCTTGATAAAAATAATGTGACCTCACACACAAAAACATTCCTTACAAATGAACACCCTGCATGCCAACCCATGGCAAGTGAACAGATAAGAAACTGATAGCATAGATAACATGAACAGATGATGAAAATTTTTGAATGGATGAGGTTGAATGGATGAACAGCTGAAGAATAATTTTTAATGACTGGCCGTGATAATGATGCAGAGCATTTCTTGTTTCCATTCCCTTCCATGGCTTCTTATCAGTCCCTTTAAAAAAGGAAAAAGTGGCAGGTGGTTACTTTAATGGATGCCCTTTTTATTACTCACAGGATCTACAGCCAACAGAAGAACAAGTCCATTAACTACATTATATTTGCAAAATCAGATGGAGTTACTGCCAACGATACATGTAGCTAACAAGTAATGCAAACAGTTACATGCACCATTCATGCACACCAGAGCAAAGAGCAAAGTTAAGCCATCAATTCAGTGGAAGTAGGTGAGTAGAGTAGGCTTACCACACCAACTGGCTCTACCATAGACTACACGGATTTATCAGTTAACATAAACAGAGTGTGAAGACCTAGCACTTCTTTTGTTATCATTGAAGATGAGTTTTTGTGGAGTCCTCGTTTTAGAGATGACTCTCACACGTCTCTTCCTGTGCATTTTAACAGAGGGTCAAGCAATATTAATGCCTTCAACTTACAGAAGAACAACTAGTTATATCATCTACACACAGAAATCTAGTGGTTTCCTTGCACACACAAAAGAATCAGCTGCTGCCATTCAGAAACGGCAAATAATACATGTAGGTGGTTGTCCTGCACACACATTCAAAAACAAATCATATGAAACAGTTGCTATTGTCACACACAAGCATTTACTAAACAAACAATGGAGAACAAACAGTTGCCATGGATGCAAAGGAGAACAAGCAACTGGTAACCTTTTTTCTTTGTTCCTCTATCAAATGTTTCGTAGGTTTGTGCAAACCAAAGATGATTTTTCTCTCAAGATCAACTACCATTTATTACAAAAAGAGGTGAGTAAAATATTATTATTCAGCAAATAGGATTATTTTATTGTACAATGATGCCATTTGACTATGATCAACAGAATCCTTGTGGTTATTTTTGTATGGGTAAATTAGGGATTTTTAATAAGAAAGCAACAAAGAAATGGATTTGTGTTTCGACCTTCAACCCTTCGTACTCTGATTATGTGTGTTTTGACCATATATCAAGTGAAACGTCGCAAAGCACAGCGTTGGAGCAAAAGCGTTTGGACCTCTAATCATTGTCCCTTGCACTCCCTACCCTTTGGCAGGCCCGGATCTAGAATAAATACCGACCGATTTCCTATTCTAGGGAGGACTGGGGGAATGCTTCCCCGGGTAATGTTTTGCATTTTAACCCCCCAAAGTCCCCTTTCCTGGGTTTCTGAGCTATTCAGACAGGATATTTATTGACTCTCCAAACCATTTTCCAGATTTCAACTTGGAAGGTTTAAAGTTTTTACTAAAAATAATATATCTATTATGAAATATCGGACCGATTTCCGTAAAACGGTGGAAACCGATATGGATCCGCGCCCGTTTGGTTATTACTTAAGTGGCATATCTAATACTTTTAAGAAGCAAGCAGTAGTCAAATTTCTTAAGCAACAGCAACCATTAATGTTTTTGGCCAAAAATATGCTTTTCTTCTGTTTCTGGTATGCAACCACAAATGTGGTGTCACAAAAGTCTCAGTTTTATAACGCTGATTCTGCATATTATACTACATGCTGACAGATAAATGTTGAATTACCAAAAAAAACCCAATGGCTGTAAATGATTTGTGTAGGTAGACAAGCAAAATGTCACAGTGATCTGTTGGACATAATTGTGGGGGTGGGGTGATGCATGGTTTCTTAGACAACACACTTTGTTCCTTTCTATGTTTGGTTGAATACTTCACTCAAATGCTCAATCCCCTTTGTTTCAATGTATTCCCCTACATAAAAAATAATATTCTCCTTTTTATAAGGGGACATTTTAAAACAAACTGGATTGAGCATTTGCATCAGAAATCCAAACAGTTAGGAAAGAGTCAAAATCAAAAACCAGCAGGAATGCAGGTCAAAATTTTGATGTGTCTTTATTGTCTCTTATTTGATAAGTTAACACAACAAACAGGGCTTCCGGAATTATGTGTCTTTTTTTTCAGCAAATGATGTGCCAAAAATCCCGAATTATGCGAATTGCACAATGTTGTGCCATATTTTTAAGTGAAGATTTTAATGTTTCAATTTATTAAGCTTGCAAATCAAGTTAGTCAAAGTAAGTAAGTAAGTCAACAAAGTAAGTAAGTCAACAAAAACAACTTACTGACTGATGCTGCTAAGATTTTTTCAGGGTGAGCGAGGTAAAGACACATGTTTATTATTGAAATAAAACATAAAAGTACAAATATGATGAGCAACAACAATTCATTACACCAAACGTATTTCTCGTTCCTTCTTACATGTTGGGTAGCGGCACGGAAAGAAGCAAAAGCTCCATTGACCAGATTGACATGGAATTCAAAAGTGAAATACGTTCTCATTGTAAAATCTAAAGCTATGCACTAATATGTATTTATAGACCATCTGTATATATTTGCTTTGACACATAATGTTTCAATGTTCATCTCTTCCTGCTCCTCTTTATATACTGGTAAACCTGTTGTACCTCTTCCCACTGAGGAAATCGGAGTGGACCACTTCCTTGGATTTGAAGTGAACCAAAGATTAGCCAGGAGGGGGAGCAGTCATCAATGTCATCACATTTGGGCCGGTCAAACACTTTTACCCCGACTGAGTGCAGGAACTTTATTGTCAGAGTAGCATTCTTGTTCCTTAGGACGCAACAAATGTAGAATGCTTTCTGATATTCCACTGTATAGTACTCCCCTTCTTGTCTTGGTTGTAACTTATCTTCAACCTTCATCCTGTGAAGCTCAAGTAACATCTGCTTCTGGATGGAAGGGATTCTATCACTGCTTACTGCTGCACCAGACAAACCTGGCAAGCAAGTGCATACATTGACATCGCAATCGTATCCATTCTCCTGCTGTAGTAGCTGGCCATTAGCATTGCTCACAAAACTCCATTCAGTTGTTTCATCATCCAGAGAGGGATCAATTTCCTTTAGCAACTTCCACATCTTTCGCAGTGCAACTTCGTGAGTAGGCTTGACAGAAGATCCTTGAAGGCTGTCCATAATGACTATCTGCACTTTTGCTTGGGCAAAGCCACAAGGAGAAACCAGTGCTTGCTCGTCACTGGGTTACACGGAACAAGGACATACTGTACATGTAATCCTGCATCATGAGGTCAGCTTTAACTCCAAGAAGACCCACAGCAAGCTGACTGCTGATCCCTTTCTCAAAAACTTCCCACTCTATGGTTTCTGCATTACACGTAGCTGTTTCGGCAATAACTTTAAGGTATGAATCAATAACAAAATATTTTATTACTCAAGTAGTATTGTCCTTGTCCTTCTGATGGCCACCATGGAGAGAGCTCAATTAAATCATTACCAACAGTACAGAGGGGACTTCCTCCAAACTTTACTGAACTATCAACCATTGCATTGACTATTGCATTTAGGTGGGCTGGAAATTCATTGGCTTCTGTTTTCTCAAATTTAGCTGAGGTTTTCTTGTCAAGGCCACACTGTATTTGAGGATCATTTGGTGATGGGACCTTAACTGATAAGGGAACTGGCGAGGAAGTCTTAACTTTCATAGGTTTTATGGGGTTCGCACCTTTCTCAGGCATCCCTTTTTGTTCATGGGTGGTATTGAGCTTGTTTGGTGGTTTTGATGATGGATTGGCCTGCCTTGATGACTTCGTAGCTGGTTTGAAAAAACCTGAAACCTACAAGGAATGAACAGGGTCATCTGGACTGGCCACTGACTTGTTTGATGTATGCACTGAACTGCCAGAAGACCTAGACAGGAATTTGATAGGCGGGGCTACTAAATTGCTGGACATAGGAACAGAGCCAGTAGAATCTGTAGGAATTGGACTCTTTGGTCTTGGGTCTTTGTTGATGGACTTTGTAAGTGAGTCACAAGGAAGTGGAGTAGTTGGAGTCCATTCGGAGACCACCTACAATACAATATAATAATCTTTATTTACACCCTTAATAAAAAATACTAAACAGACTTCTAATAATAGCTGAAAAATGGAAACGTACAACTATACCTCTTCTCTAACTGTAGACTTAACTTGTAGATTCCAGTTAAGGAAATGGTATGCGTTGAGGCTACTTGTTGGTGCGAATGACATTCACTTCCCATCGAGAATGTTGTTGTAATTGGAAAAGCAGCACTCCACATCATAAGAACCCAGTGTCTCTGTGTAGTAGATTGAGGCTACTTTGTACAGGTTGGGGAGTTCACTGGTATTCGACTTCCAAAACAGCTTAACATCTACCTTTCCATTTGTGCTTCTTTTCACCGCCACTGGGCCAATGACATGGGCATACAAATCAGTCTCCATATGGGGCACATCTTCAATCCCTGGGATACAGTTGGGTGTAAGGGTTGATCCAAACTCACAAGATTGCGGGGATCTAGTATTCTGACATCATGTAGGAAAAGTACTGCCAGGTTGTCCCCTGCCCTCATCTGTGTATTTCTCTAGCTTCTGGTGTCGGAGAATGCTAACCTGAAATGGAAATTTAAAACTGATATTTCTTTTTACATCATATGGCTGTTTTAGTCATAGGAATAGGCTTATGGTTGCACAAAAAAGTTTTACAAGTAATTTATCATGATTTTCCTCATTAAAAAATGAAAAGAAACGAGCTGGCAAGCTTTGTTTTTACTGGATATGTGCTATTTACCTGACAGTGTGAGCAACATCAGACTTCTCATTGCTGGTAAATGACATCAATGTGCCTTGGAAACAGTATTTTCAACTCATCTTCGCTTAATGAAGAATTTGAGTTGAGGATGCAAAAGAGACTCTTCATTTTGTTGTGTGACTGTGTTACATGAGGGATTCTCTGTTGGAAATAATCCATTAGATGCATCAATATTGGGCTGGTGTAAGCAACAACCCTGAGCTTGGCGTGTAGCATCTTCATGAATGTGTCGTCTCCATACATTTTCTCAAGGCGCAACAAAAGGCACTTACAGCATTTTTACCACATCACTGAATCTCTTGGGTGATGAAATCCTCATAGATGTTGAAGTGCTTTGCTTGGTACACAGCTGAGTCAAACTATGCTGACCAGCTCTTCGTTGATGGATTGGGAAGGATAGTAGCTTTGCCTGGATATCACTGGCACAGTCATTCATGTATTTCAGGAAACGACCTTTGTGCCCACAAATTCCTCATGCACTTGGCAAACTCTATGACAAAGCTGACATGTTGCTTAAAATCACCAGCCACTAGACTTATGATGTGGCTGTGGCAGGTAATATGGACACGACTTGAGAACAAACATGAAAGCATTTCCCTGAAAGCCTTTTTTCTGTAACTAGCGTTGTCAGTATTACAAATCAGGCCACCATCAAAGTCTATTCCATAGTCATTGATAGGCTTTAACAACTGCTTGGGACACAGTCTTGTTATTTGTTTCTGTCACAAAGTGGGTATCTAACCCGTCAGCAATGTTTCTGCCACTGGGAGAAAGCTTGTCGAAGTCCAGAATTGTCGCCATAATGTCTATTACACAATGACCATTGTCATTGCCAAGCTCGTCTACCATGATGGCAACATTGCCTCTTTTATTTTCAACAATTTTGCCTCTTTTATTTTCTGCTTAAGTTTTTCCTTTTCTAACTCATAAACATCTAATAAGTGGTCCTGAAGCTGTGTGCCCTTAGGGATTGCGCCGCAATTGACTACACGGGAGAGAAGATCGAAATTCACGCATTGTAGGATTTTCTGATTTGTTTAGCGGTATGTTTGCAGCAGCACACGCCCTTATCCACTCATGGCAGACTTTCACTTTCTATTCATGAGCTGGAGTTTTGCACTTGAATGAAGTCTTCAATGTCTGTTGTTTCGCTTGCTTCAAAGAGGATTCATCCATTTGCTTGATGTGTGAAACAGCTGAAAGGTGCTTGTCAAGAATTGACTTTGGGTGGTGATCCACAACAACATCACAGTTGAACAAAATAAGAGATTGTTATCTGCATGGAACTTCCCGGGATATTGCTTAGCCCTCTCTTGTGGTGTAATGCTACGTGGCTTTTCCATTGGTTTTACTTTTAATACAAACTTATCCATTTTCAAAGTGAAAACACGGGAAAGAAAGTTGTTTTGCTGCCGAATAAATCGAAGCAGGGCGCTTTTTTTCTTTTCCAATCATGGCTCGTGCTATATAAAAAACTGAGCACAGTCCCCAACACTACTAGGAGTATGTGTGTGAAACACCATGTGAAAAACGTGTGAAAAATGTCCTATTTTCACACTCTTTTCACACATTTTTCACACGTTTTTCACACACTTTTCACATGCATTTCACACACATATTTCACGTGCATGTGAAATTTTGCATAGTGAAATATATGTGAAAAGGGTGTGAAGCGACGTCATCCCTTTCACACATATTTTCACATACACTTCACATGGGGTTTCACACAGGCTTTCACATGTAAATCCTCATTTCAATTCACACATATTTTCATACACTTCACCTGGGGTTTCACATGGGGTTTCACATGGGCTTTCACATGTACTTAATCCTCAATGAATGGCAAAACGTCTAGAATTTCACATGCTACTAATTCACACATTATTTTCACATACACTTCACATGGGGTTTCACATGAGCTTTCACATGTAAATCCTCAGAGATCAGAGATCATGAATGGCAATAGAATTTCACTACCCTGCGAGCAGAGGTTTGTTTACACGTAAACAAACCAACTACGAGACAGACAAGCCACCCAAACAACTCCGTAAACGCTAAAAGCCATGCAAGAGAGAAAACTCCGCTTGCAGGGTAGAATTTCCCATACCACTTCACACAAATTGGGTATGTTGTTTCACAAGCAAATATTCAGTAAATCAACTAGCTTAGATCAATTTACACACAAATTTACATTTTTATTTTGCACTTTCTGCTTGCAATAAATTTGTCTGAAGTACTGTCAACTGCATGCATGGTTGTGTTTTCATATAGTCACAAACAACTCAGGTTTATAGCCTGATCTGTTGGTTTATTTATAATTTTATGGTATTTTCAGAAGAACTTGATTTATATAAAAGTGGCAAAAAGTGAAAAGCAAACTGGATAGAATTAATTGGCCATCGAAATTGGTTTCATAATATCAACACGGTGAAACTCAGTTCAACTGACTAACATGTCCCAAAATGAACTTAAATGTAAATTTAAGTTACTCAAAAAAGGCACATAAGGCTAATGGAAACATCAATGTCTAATCCTGTTTATTTGTCAATATTTATTGCCTGGAGGATAATAATAAAAACAAAACTTTCTATCATGCTCAGGTTTAATACCTTTAATTCCTACATCAATAAAATAACTAATAATGTACTAATTTTTGGTTAGAAATATTTCTTATAATTTGTAATAATTATGATAGTAAATGACATAGTGGCCAATTTACAATTTCCACTTATTAAGGAATACCAAGTTACAGAGGAGCAATCTAGCACTCAATGTCAGTGAAAAGACAAAGTAAATAAACAACTTTGAAAAATACAAGCATGTTTATGGAAAAAAAATAATGCTAACTGACTGCTTCTTTCAAAGTGGCTGAACAGCTTTCTGAACTGAAGGTCCACACATCAGACTAGATAGGGCTGCCTTTTATTTTTGACCTTATGGCAGATATATGAATATTATGAATCGAAGCTCAAATAAACAACGCTACTCAAATTTTATAGGTTTAGTTCAATTCTCAAGTCATTATAAATTAACTGGAAACTTAATTGCTTCCAACTTGTAGTATACATCGCATGCATATCGAAAACTTATGCTATTTCTTCTCCTATTTTATTTAACATTGGTCTTGACAAGTCTGCCACAGCGTACTAGGGTCAGAACATAAAATTTTCAGAGTATTCCATTGACGATTTGCAACAAAGAGTACAGTTTTTTCTGCAGTAAACAAAAAGGAATCAATCAATGGCATATCTGTGCATGCGTCGTAAATTAAGATGTATCTTAGAAGGTTTAAGCTTACGCAAAGTTATCAGAAAACCAAAGTAAGCTCTTGTTAACGAACCACGATATCAAGAACAACATACCTTTCTGCAATGATCCAGCTGAGTTGCTGACTTGGAAACATGCTTTTTGTGAAGAATTTTGCAATTGATCACTGTCTCTCGAAAATAACATGGGTATTATTGAAAGACAGTCTTTCTATTTACTAGTGTCCGAAAGTAAAGAAAATATTCTGTTTGCATCGCTGTGTTGCTTGTGAAGTCCGCGTGAATTTGAACTATTCAACGGAACTTCATTTTACAATTTTCTATTGGTTGAAAAGCCACACGTGACATTGTAAATCAAATCGCGCATGTGCTAAAACCACGGGGAAGCCTGGGAAACAACAAACATGGCGGCTAATCTTGCGATGGAGAAAGTGCACTCGTTTGAGTCGAAAAAGCGGTTATTTTCAGCATTGATTAGAATATTCCAGTGCATTTGAAGTGTTAGAAGCAAGAGAAAAACTTAACATTGTTCCTTCAAGTTGGGAAACCTTTGAGAATTTAAGGAAATGCTGGCCTTCACTACATGAATCTAAGTTGCGACTAAATACGTGTTGTGGACGTTGTTGGATAAGCTCAGGTACGGAAAGCTGATTGAACCAAAGACAACTTGAGCAAACCAAGAGCATGCCAGTTGTTTGCTTCAAGGTATCATTAGTTGAACGAACGGTATCAAAAGAAAACTCAAAAAGCATGCAAAGCAAGGAACTGTTTACATATTCAAGTGGACTTTCAACGTTTCAACGAGGAACGTTACAGTAAGAAACAAAACATCCATCGTATATGTTAGCAAAGTAAGTTTTCTGATGGAGTAATAAAATTAAGTCCGTTTTGTCCTCAATGAAGATCTGTTGAAAGAATGGTTTAATTCTCAGGATTTAGCCCTCCCCACTTAACAAAAATCATGGTACACATCTTTCTGGGTGGAAACTCAAGTGGTAAGATACACAACCCACAAATTTAGATGAGACAGTTAATAAAATACGTAAATTTATATAGCATGTTCTAGCAAACAATGAAGACAATGATATTTGTAAAGATGCACATGTGGATCGGATACTCGAAAGGTTTTAATCAAGCCAAATATAATGAAGATTGTACAGTGTATTCAGGGGTTTCAAAATGTTTTGAAGTAGGCGCCAACTCTGGAAAAGCAGGCGGCTGTAACAATCGTGATTGTTTGTCACAAGCTAATTGTTATGACCAGCGCAGCCAGCGATATACAGTCGAGTAGCCAGCAGAACCCTAGTCTCCAGCTTGTTTTGAAACCCCTCTGTATTTAATAATAATTAATACAGTTATTGACTGAGAGATCTGGTTGCAAGCTAGATCATGAAAAGAGCGTTGAACGTTAATTCCAGTCCTCTGCTTTTCAAGAGGGTCCCTCTGGGGCTTGGCACTTTGGTATATTGGGGTTCGCCTTTAATGGTGATGATGATGATGATTTGTAACAGCACGTTTGTTGTGATCACTTGCCTTAAAGGTCTGACGCATTAAAGTACAGTGAATTTTCTCATAGTCAACTTAGTTTGATATTTATCAGCTATGAGCCATAGAATGCTAGATGTGGCATGGCATGAAATTTAATTTTGCAGTTTTTATGAGCCATGAAATGTCTTTCGTGGGGTATTCACTAGAAATTCATGGCACTTTCATAAAAATATGGTTCATAGTGGTTGCATTTTACAAGCCCTGTAAAAAATTCACATGCTCACTCTGACATGCCTAAAAGTGTTCACATGCCTATGAAAAATTTCACATGCATAGCATCTACTATACATGTGAAATTTGAAGTTCACATGCATGACAAAATTGTTTCACATGTATGAAAAGATTTCAAATGTAAAAAAATGCATGGGAAAAAAGTTCACACATATGACAAAAATTTTTCACATGTATTACAAAATTTCACACACATATCAAAAAGTTCACATGCATGTGAAATGCTGATGTGGTGAACTTGTATTTTTTCCAACATTGATTTCACATGGTACCCTTTTTTCACACACTTTTCACACCCTTTTCACACGATTTTCACACACATAGCCCTAGTAGTGCAATGGCCAGCAGAGTAGAACGCCTGAATGCCTTGTTGATTTGCGATATTTGTGAATGCTTTTGCAACGAAACAGTGGCTATTTGTTGCGAAAATGTACTATATTTACGGGAAAAAAATCTCCATGCAACTCTCAAGGTATGAAAAAACATAGCTTGTTAATAGATTTTTCAAAATTTTCAAAAATTATGTGCCATGATGGTTTTTTAATTATGCAAATTATGCGCCCAGAGCCAAATTATGCGATTTCACATCTGCGCATAATTCCGGAAGCCCTGAACAAAGTAATATGACAGGTAGACACTCTGCTCCTATTTTGTTTTGTGGCAGGGGAGGTGGGGGGTGGAGGGAAGACAGCCTCAAGAAAAAAAAATGTGACTTGCAAAAAAAGCCAAGTTTAATACATCTTATTTAATTACATCTTGAATTTTAAGATGTAATTGAATAAGATGTATTAAACCTACTCTACTGTTTCCTTCAGTTAAACACAATGTTCTCAACTATGTGGGACGTTTCTGTTTTCATTATTACATGTACATGTATAATAATGTCATTATAACTGCAGTTATTTCCTTCATCAGATGATGTCAAGCAAGCTCAGGAGAAGACCGTGATGGGTTGGACTAGGAAATGGTAAGCTATAAAATTCTTGTGCTGGGTTTGTGTCTTGCATACACTGTGTATACTTTAGTTTAAGGAAAATTCATAATTCCAAGTCACTATGAGTATTTATGGTTGTGTTCATGATCTATCTAAGATGCTACTACTTAAATGACCAATAATGATATTCTCACCATTTTTATACCATACATGTAGCTCCATTGTTCACTTTCAAAAGTGCCAGTTGTAAAGATGGTTTTAGTGAATCTCATTACTTTTGCAATGAGTAGCCTGTGTTGCAGCCAGCCCATGCATGGTCTATACCATTAGTATAGTCTGTCTGCAAGTTAGTGCCACAAAGCTCATTCTGATATTCAGCATAATTGTTCAGATACAATGTACAATATATGTGAGCATTTCTTAATATTGGCAGTTTTCATATGGTTTTTTTTATGCACCTCACGATTGGTCCAATTCTTACTTGCGCATGACAGTTGGAAGTTGGCAAAGAGCATTTACAGTAAACAATGACTGAGCAGTTTGAACTTGAAAGCCTTCTTCCTGAACAAAAAAATATTTTGAGGGAATTCCTTCAAGGGCAGAATGTGTTTGTAAATTTTCTGACTGGTTTTCCAGTGTCTTCTAAACACAAGAGATGCACTGCTGTGTATTCTGAAATTGCGGCGACACACACTAGTGCCAATACAAAATTAATCAGGAAATCATGATACATCTGTAACATTCTCAGAGAAAAAACACTACTGACATGAAGTATTTATGTTCCTGAAGGCATTTCAGAGAAAACCAAGCTGAAACTAAGGTTACATGTATTTATCTGCAATAAAAGCTTTCAAGGCCTTAACAGAGATAAAAGAACACCATTAAATTAATTCATCTGTGATCATATCCTGTCAGAAAAACCTACAGAAACATAAACCTTACAAACTGATTACTCAATAATATGTATGGAATAGACCGGCTTCATACCTCTAAAGTTGAGACTCAGATTAACCATCAGTCAAAGTTCAGAATACTCCATGCACTGCCTTATCTACAGTAAAGAGAAAGCAAGGGAGAGCTCCTTAATCTTTCTTGTCATGAGCTATGAGTTGTGTTTGGCCTGTCAACACATTATCCTAATTCGGGTTAATCACAAACTGCATAAAAAACCAGCCAATCTCTGCTTTAAAGAATTTTTAGAGTCTCTGTGATACAGGCTAGTGATGAGCATGCAACCTCTAGAGCATTCCACTATTGAAGAGTTTTAGCTTCTGGTCAAAAACTGTTAAGATTTCACTTTGAGATTAAAAAGATTGCCTTTAATTAAAACCTAATAATTGATATTATTCTCATAAATATAATACAGAGTAGCTTTTAATGAGTAACATAATTCCTGTCAAAAACATTTGATAAAACGTTATTTTTTTTCTTGGTTTAGGTGTCATTAGGTGTCCTGGAGTGGTGGTCGTAGAGAGGATGGGATGTCTTCTTATAAAAATAATGGGGTGAGTTATTTTGTTATTATTTCAAAGTTACATCTTTGGGATAATATTTTTCTGACTAAAGAGAACAATACCAAGCTTGTGCATAAATTTTCATTAAAAGATCAGATAAATGCAACAAACAACAAGATTTTTGTTAACAAAAGATTAAGATTTACATTATTGAATGCCCTACAAATACTGTAGCTAATTATTAAACTAATCTTAAGGTGATGTCAATTTATAAATGTACTTGTTACAATACCAAAAAATAATGCAATAACTACCATTAGATGAAAATTTCTAGTACAGTGATATTTTGATATTTGAACTAGATGAAAAATTCATTTTAACTAGCGGTACACTGTAATAAGTACACAACAAATTATCAGGTTAATTTCTCAAAAAATCCTAACGAATGAGTATAACATTCATTAAACTATCTTGATTATGGGAAATTAAGGAGAACTTGTTTACTTTTTCTTTAAATGAAATTCGATTTGAGAGTTGTAACAGAAAGTGGAATGGAGTTCCAAATAGCCACCCCAATTCTAGTAAAAGACTTTTTCATTGTTTCAATTTATTCGTTTTTAGACAATCACATAGGTATAATTATTTTTTGTACTGATGAAAACAGTGAAGTGACCACATGTATACTGACTCAGTGTATATGTACATGCTTGTCCCAGCAAAACAGAATGAATACATGTAAGTGACTAGCTGCAGAAACAGTTCAGATGAGACAAACGAATAGACACATCAATCATTGACCTTGTGTCCAGTAAATCCAGATTCAACAAAAACAAGTTTTAAAAAAATAATAATGAAAACCACAAGGAGTAATCAAGTAGTATATATATAATATATAGAACCAGCAAATACCATTCATGTACAGAACAGGGAGAAGTTTTTAATTTCCATAAACACACAGAAGGACAACCAGTTTGTGCCACGCTCATGACATACTGTTTATTTTATTTTCACATTTGTTTTACCAAGCTTAAAATTTACCGTCTTTCATTCTTTCACCATGCAGTATGATCTTGACATTGCTGATCTTAGCAGTATGCAGGACACCTGTCAAATATGAACCTAGTATAATGGCCATGCTCTCCATGAGTTCTCTATAGCTCAAGTGGATAGAGTGCCCACTCGGTGTTTGGGAGGTCATAGGTTCAAATCCTGTTTTATGTTTGTCGCACACTTCTGACATGCTAACTATTTCATTTCACAATTGCTTCATCGAGCTTGAAATTTACCACCTCTCATTCGTTCACCCATACAGAACAATCTCTATATTGCTGATCTGATAGTCATCCTTAGTCATCCCAGTCACCCCTGGTCATCCCTTGTCATCCCTAGTCATCCCAGTCATCCCTAGTCATCCCTAGTCATCCCTAGTCATCCCTTGTCATCCCTAATCATCACAGTCATCACTAGTCATCCCTAGTCGTCCCTAGTAATCCCAGTCATCGCTAGTCCTCCCTAGTCATCCTAGTCATCCCTACTCATCCCTAGTCATCCCAGTCATCCCCGTCTTCCCAGTCATCCCTAATCATCCCACTTATCCCTACTCATCCCTAGTCACCCCTACTCATCCCTAGTCATCCGAGTCATCCGAGTCATCCCTACTCATGCCTAGTCATCCCTACTCATCCCTAAACATCCTTAGTCATCCCATTCATCCCTACTCACCCCTAGTCATCCCTAGTCATCCCTAGTCCTCCCAATCGTCCCTAGGCATCCCTAGTCATCCTTAGTCATCCCTAGTCATCCCTAGTCATCCCTAGTCATTCCGAGTCATTCCTAGACATCTCAGTCATCCCTAGTCATCCCAATCATCCCCAGGCATCCCAGTCATCCCTAGTTACCCCTAGTGGTCCCTAGTTATCCTAGTAATCGCTAGTCATACCTAGTCATCCCAGTCATCCCTGGTCATCCCTACTCATCCCTAGTCATTACAGTCATCCCTAGTCATCCCTAGTAATCCCAGTCATCTATAGTCATCCCAAGTCATCCCAGTCATCCCTAGGCATCCCAGTCATCCTTAGTCATCCCTAGTCATCCCTAGTCATCCCTGTTCATCCCTGGTCATCCCAGTCATCCCTAGACATCCTAGTCATCCCAGTCATCCCTAGTCATCCCTAGACATCCCAGTCATCCCTAGTCATCCCGAGTCATTCCTAGACATCCCAGTCATCCCTAGTCATCCCTGGTCATCCCAGTCATCCCTAGACATCCCTAGTCATCCCAGTCATCCCTAGTCATCCCTAGGCATCCCAGTCATCCCTAGTCATCCCTAGCCATCCCTAGTCATTCCTAGGCATCCCAGTCATCCCTTTACATCCCTGGTCATCCCGGAGATCCCTAGTCATTCCAGTCATCCCCACTCATCCCTAATCATCTCAGTCATCCCTAGTCATGCCTAGTCATCCCAGTCATCCCTAGTCATCCCTAGTCATCCCAGTTATCTCTAGTCATTCCTGGTCATCCCTAGTCATCCCAGTCATCTGTAGTCATCCGTAGTCACCCCAGTCATCCCTAATCATCCCTAGTCATCCCTAGTCATCCCAGTCACCCCTAGTCGTCCCTAGCCATCCCTACTCATTCCAGTCATACCTGGTCATCCCTAGTCATCCGAGTCATCCTAGTCATCCCTAGTCATGCCTAGTAATCCCTAGTTATCCCTAGTCATCCCTGTCATCCCTAGTCATACTTAATGATCCAGGTCATCCGTTGTCATCCCTAATCATCCCAGTCATCCCTAGTCATCCCCACTCATCCCAGTCATCCCTTGTCATACTTAATCATCCAGGTCATCCCTTGTCATCCCTAATCATCCAAGTCATCCCTAGTCATCCCCACTCATCCCAGTCATCCCTAGTCATCCGTAGTCATCCCAGTCACCCCTAGTCATCCCTAGTCATCCCTACTCATCCCAGTCATCCCTGGTCATCCCTAGTCATCCGAGTCATCCCAGTCATCCCTAGTCATGCCTAGTAATCCCTAGTTATCCCAAGTCATCCCAGTCATCCCTAGTCATCCCTAGTCATCTTTAATCATCCTAGTCATCCCTTGTCATCCCTAATCATCCCAGTCATCCCTAGTAATCCCTACTCATCCCAGTCATCCCTCGTCATCCCTAGACATCCCAGTCACCCCAAGTCATCCCTAGTCATCCCAGTCACCTCTAGTCATCCCTAGGCATCCCAGTCATCCCTGGTAATCCCTTAGTAATCTCCAGTCATGCCAGTCATCCCTACTCATCCCTAGTCATCCCACTCATCCCAGTCATCCCTAGTCATCCCTAGTTATTACAGTCATCTGTAGTCATCCGAAGTCATCCCAGTCATCCCTAGTCATCCGTTGTCATCCCAGTCATCCCTATTCATCCCAGTTACCCCTAGTCGTTCCTAGTCCTCCCTAGGCATCCCAGTCATCCCTGGTCATCCCTTGTCATCCCTAGTAATCTCTAGTCATCCCTATTCATACCAGTCATCCCTAGTCATCCTAGTCATCCCTAGTCATCCCAAGGATATCCTAGTCATCCCAGTCATCCCTAGTCATCCCAGTCATCCCTAGTCATCCCTAGTCATCTCAGTCATCCGTGGTCATCCCTAGTAATCCCTAGTCATCCCAGTCATCCCTAGTAATCTCTACTCATCCCAGTCATCCCTACTCATCCCTAGTCATCCCAGTCATCCCTAGTCATCCCTAGTCATTACACTCATCTGTAGTCATCCAACGTGATCGCAGTCATCCCTAGTCATCCCAGTCATCCCCAGTCATCCCAGTTACCCCTAGTCGTTCCTAGTCATCCCTAGGCATCTCTGTCATCCCTGGTCATCCCTGGTCATCCCTAGTCATCTCTAGTCATCCCTAGTCATACCAGTCATCCCTAGTCATCCTAGTCATCCCTAGTCATCCCTAGTCATCCCAAGGCTATCCTAGTCATCCCAGTCATCCCTAGTCCTCCCTTGTCATTCCTAGTCATCCCAGTCATCCCTAGTCATCCCTAATCATCCCTTTTCATCCCTTGTCATCCCTAGTCATCTCAGTCATCCGTGGTCATCCCTAGTAATCCCTAGTCATCTCAGTCATCCCTAGTAATCTCTAGTCATCCCAGTCATCCCTACTCATCCCTAGTCATCCCAGTCATCCCTAGTAATCCCTAGTCATTACACTCATCTGTAGTCATCCAACGTGATCGCAGTCATCCCTAGTCATCCGTTGTCATCCCAGTCATCCCCAGTCATCCCAGTTACCCCTAGTCATTCCTAGTCATCCCTAGGCATCTCTGTCATCCCTGGTCATCCCTGGTCATCCCTAGTCATCTCTAGTCATCCCTAGTCATACCAGTCATCCCTAGTCATCCTAGTCATCCCTAGTCATCCATAGTCATCCCAAGGCTATCCTAGTCATCCCAGTCATCCCTAGTCATCCCTTGTCATTCCTAGTCATCCCAGTCATCCCTAGTCATCCCTAGTCATCCCTCTTCATCCCTTGTCATCCCTAGTCATCTCAGTCATCCGTGGTCATCCCTAGTAATCCCTAGTCATCCCAGTAATCCCTAGTAATCTCTAGTCATCCCAGTCATCCCTACTCATCCCTAGTCATCCCAGTCATCCCTAGTCATCCCTAGTCATTACAGTCATCTGTAGTCATCCAACGTCATCGCAGTCATCCCTAGTCATCCGTTGTCATCCCAGTCATCCCTAGTCATCCGTTGTCATCCCAGTCATCCCCAGTCATCCCAGTTACCCCTAGTCGTTCCTAGGCATCCCTAGGCATCCCTGTCATCCCTGGTCATCCCTTGTCATCCCTAGTCATCTCTAGTCATCCGTAGTCATACCAGTCATCCCTAGTCATCCTAGTCATCCCTAGTCATCCCTAGTGATCCCAAGGCTATCCTAGTCATCCCAGTCATCCCTAGTCATCCCTTGTCATTCCTAGTGATCCCAGTCATCCCTAGTCATCCCTTTTCATCCCTTGTCATCCCTAGTCATCCCAGTCATTCCTAGTCATTTCTAGTCATCCCTAGTCATCCCAGTCATCCCTGGTCATCCCTTGTCATCCCTAGTCATCTCTAGTCATCCCTATTCACCCCAGTCATCCCTAGTCATCCCAGTCATTCTACTCATCCCTAGTTATCCCTAGTCATCCCAAAGCTATCCTGGTCATCCCAGTCATCCCTAGTCATCCCTAGTCATGAAAGTCTTCCTTACTCATCCCTAGTCATCCCAGTCATTCCTAGTCATTACAGTCATCCCTAATCATCCCTAGTAATCCCAGTCGTCTATAGTCATCCCTAGTCATCCCAGTCATCCATAGTCATCCTTAGTCTCCCAGTCATCCCTAGTCCTTCCGAGTCATTCCTAGACATCCCAGTCATCCCTAGTCATCCCAATCATCCCTAGTCATACCAGTCATCCCTAGTCATCCTAGTCATCCCTAGTCATCCCTAGTCATCCCAAGGCTACCCTAGTCATCCCTTGTCATCCCTTGTCATCTCTTGTCATTCCTAGTCATCCCAGTCATCCCTTGTCATCCCTTTTCATCCCTTGTCATCCCTTGTCATCCCTAGTCATCCCAGTCATTCCTAGTCATTCCTAGTCATCCCTAGTCATCCCAGTCATCCCTGGTCATCCCTTGTCATCCCTAGTCATCTCTAGTCATCCCTATTCACCCCAGTCATCCCTAGTCATCCCAGTCATTCTACTCATCCCTAGTTATCCCTAGTCATCCCAAGGCTATCCTGGTCATCGCAGTCATCCCTTGTCATCCCTAGTCATCCCAGTCATCGTTAGTCATCCCTAGTCATCCCTTTTCATCTCCTGTCATCTCTTGTCATCCCTTCTCATCCCTTGTCATTCTAGTCATCCCTCGTCATCCCTAGGCATCCCTTTTCATCCCTAGTCATCCCTAGTCATTCCTTGTCATCCCTAGTCATCCCAGTCATCCCTATTCATCCCAGTTACCCCTAGTCGTTCCTAGTCATCCCTAGGCATTCCAGTCATCCCTGCTCATCCCTTGTCATCCCTAGTCATCTCTAGTCATCCCTTTTTATACCAGTCATCCCTAGTCATCCTAGTCATCCCTAGTCATCCCTAGTCATCCCAAGGTTATCCTAGTCATCCCAGTCATCCCTAGTCATCCCAGTCACCTCTAGTCATCCCTAGTCATCTCAGTCATCCGTCGTCATCCCTGGTAATCCCTAGTCATCCCAGTCATCTTTAGTAATCTCTAGTCATCCCAGTCATCCCTACTCATCCCAGTCATCCCTACTCATCCCTAGTCATTACAGTCATCTGTAGTCATCCGACGTCATCCCAGTCATCCCTAGTCATCCGTTGTCATCCCAGTCATCCCCAGTCATCCCAGTTACCCCTAGTCTTTCCTAGTCATCCCTAGGCATCCCAGTCATCCCTGGTCATCCCTGGTCATCCCTTGTCATCCCTAGTCATCTCTAGTCATCCCTAGTCATCCCAGTCATCCCTAGTCATCTTAGTCATTCCTAGTGATCCCTAGTCATCCCAAGGCTATCTTAGTCATCCCAGTCATCCCTAGTCATCCCTTGTCATTCCTAGTCATCCCAGTTATCCCTAGTCATCCCTAGTCATCCCTTTTCACCCCTTGTCATCCCTAGTCATCCCTAGTCATCCCTTTTCATCCCTTGTCATCCCTTGTCATCCCTAGTCATCCCAGTCATCCCTAGTCATTCCTAGTCATCCCTAGTCATCCCAGTCATCCCTATTCATCTCTAGTCATCTTAGTCATCCCCAGTTATCTCTAGTAATCCCAGTCATCCGTAGTCATCGGTAGCCATCCCTAGTCATCCCTTGTCATTCCTAGTCATCCCAGTTATCCCTAGTCATCCCTAGTCATCCTTTTTCATCCCTTGTCATCCCTTGTCATCCCTAGTCATCCCAGTCATCCCTAGTCATTCCTAGTCATCCCTAGTCATCCCAGTCATCCCTATTCATCTCTAGTCATCTTAGTCATCCCCAGTTATCTCTAGTAATCCCAGTCATCCGTAGTCATCGGTAGTCATCCCTAGTTTTTCCTAGTCAACCCAGTCACGGTAAGTCATCCCTAGTCATCCCAGTCACCCCTAGTCATCCATAGTCACCTCTAGTCATCCCTCGTCATTCGAGTCATCCCTAGTTATCGCTAGTCATCCCAGTCACGGCAAGTCATCCCTAGTCATCCCAGTCACCCCTAGTCATCCCTAGTCATCCCAGTCACCCCTAGTCATCCCTAGTCCTCCCTAGTCATCGCAGACGCCTCTAGTCATACCTAGTCATCCCAGTCATCCCTGGTCATCCCTGGTAATCCCTAGTTATCCAGTCAACCCTGGTCATCCTTTGTCATCCCTAGTCATCCCTACTCATCCCTAGTAATCCCAGTCATCCATAGTCATCCCAGTCATCCCTAGTCATCCCAGCCATCCCTAGTCATCCCTCGTCATACCAGTCATCCCTACTCATCTCTAGTCATCCTAGTTATCCTTAGTCATCCCAGTCATCCCTAATCATCCCTAGTCATTAGAGTCATCTGTAGTTATCCGTAGTCAGCCCAGTCATCCCTTGTCACCCGTTGTCGTCCCAGTCATCCCTAGTCATCCCAGTCACCCCTAGTCATCCCAGTCACCCCTTGTCGTCCCTAGTCATCCCTGGTCATCCCAGTCATCCCTGGTCATCCCTTGTCATCCCTACTCATCCTATTCATCCCTAGTCATCCCTAGTGGTCCCTAGTTATCCTAGTCAGCCTTAGTCATACCTAGTCATCCCAGTCATCCCTAGTCATCCCTAGTCATCCCAGTCTTCCTTACTCATCCCTAGTCATTCCTAGTCATTACAGTCATCCCTAATCATCCCTAGTAATCCCAGTCGTCTATAGTCATCCCTAGTCATCCCAGTCATCCCTAGTCATCCTTAGTCATCCCAGTCATCCCTAGTCCTTCCGAGTCATTTCTAGACATCCCAGTCATTCCTAGTCATCCTAGTCATCCTTAGTCATCTCTAGTCATCGCAAGGCTATCCTGGTCATCCCTTATCATTCCTAGTCATCCCAGTCATCCTTAGTCATCCTTAGGCATCCCTTTTCATCCCTTGTCATCCCTTGTCATCCCTAGTCATCCCAGTCACGGCAAGTCATGCGTAGTCATCTCAGTCACCCCTAGTCATCGCTAGTCATCCCAGTCACCTCTAGTCATCCCTAGTCATCCCTAGTCATCGCAGACGCCTCTAGTCATACCTAATCATCCCAGTCATCCCTGGTCATCCCTGGTAATCCCTTGTCATCCAGTCATCCCTGGTCATCCTTTGTCTTCCCTAGTCATCCCTACTCATCCCTAGTAATCCTTGTCATCCCTAGTCATCTCTAGTCATCCCTAGTCATTACAGTCATCCCTGGTCATCCCTAGTCATCCCAGTCATCCTTATTCATCTCTAGTCATCCCAGTCAAACTAATTCATCCCTTGTCATCCCAGTCATCCTTAGTCATCCCTTGTCATCCCAGTCGTCCCTAGTCATTCCTAGTCATCCCAGTTATCTCTAGTCATCCTTAGTCTTCCCTTGTCATTCCAGTCATCCCTAGTCATACCAGTCATTCCTAGTTATCCCTAGTCATCCCAGTCATCCCTATTCATTTCTAGTCATCCTAGTCATCCTTAGTCATCCCTAGTCATCCAGGTCATCCCTAGTCATTCCTAGTCATCCCAGTCATCCCTAGTCATCCCTAGTCATCCCAGTCACGTCTAGTCATCCTTAGTCATCCCAGTCATCCCTGGTCATCCCTAGTAATCCATAGTCATTACAGTCATCCCTAGTCATCCCTCGTCATGCCAGTCATCCCTACTCATCCCTAGTCATCCCAATTATCCCTTGTCATCCCAGTCATCCCTAGTCATCCCTAGTCATTACAGTCATCTGTAGTCATCCGTAGTCTTCCCTAGTCATCCCTGGTCATCCGAGTCATCGGTAGTTATCCCTAGTCATCGCAGTCACCCCAAATCATCCCTAGTAGTGCCAGTCACCCCTAGTCATCCCTAGTCATCCCAGTCACCTCTAGTCATCCTTAGTCTTTCCAGTCATCCTTGGTCATCCCTTAGTAATCCCTAGTCATCCCAGTCATCCCTAGTCATCCTTCGTCATGCCAGTCAAACTAAGTCATCCTTTATCATCCCAGTCATCCTTAGTCATCCGTAGTCATCCCAGTCATCCGTAGTCATCGGTAGTCATCCGTAGTCTTCCCTAGTCATTCCTGGTCATCTGAGTCATCTCTGGTCATCCCTGCTCATCCCTAGTCATCCCAGCAATCCCTAGTCATCCCTAGTGATCCCAGTCATCCCTTGTCATCCCTAGTCACCCTGGTCGTCCCTAGTAATCCTTAGTCATCCCAAGGCCTCCCTAGTCATCCTTAGTCATCCCAGGTTTGCTTAGTCATTTCTAGGTATCCCTAGTCATCCCTAGTCATCCGTAGTCATCCCAGTCATCCGTAGTCATCCGTAGTCATCGCTAGTCATCCAAATCATCCTTAGTCATCCCTAGTCATCCTTGGTCATCCCAGTCATCCCTAGTCATCCCTTGTCATCCCAGTCATCCCTAGTCATCGCAGTCATCTCTAGTCATCCCTAGTCATCCCTAGTCATTCCTTGTTATCCCTTGTCTTCCCAGTCATCCCTAGTCATATCACTGTGTAGAACCCGTTATCATCAAACATCATATGTAGCCTTTTTGGAAAGAAAATCAAACTTGGCAGAAACTTAAAAATTTTCACCAAAATCATAAATTAAATTAGCCCTTTATAGTGTAAAAAAGCTAATTTTTGACTGTGTTAAAAGGTCATTTTTGTGGCCTAGAAAGCCTTCGTTTCTACTTAGAACGTCATCAAACATATTTAAGTGATTTTAAAAAACAACCTTGGGTTAATCTCTTTGGAGAAATTTTTGGACAGTGTTTATACTCTACAAAGACTTCGTTTCTATCTAGAACATCATTAAACATCGTATCAAGGCCTTGTTGAAAGAGAAACAAATTGGGAAGAAATTTAGTCAACCATGCTAAAATTAAATTTTGTTGAAAATGTTAATATTACATTTTTCTTGTCTAGAAATCCGTTTTTTTCAATCTAGAGCATTGGCAAACGTAAGTCCTTCCCAAAGAAAAACAAATTCGGAGGAAATTTCACAATTTTGACGGAATTCATGGCTTAACCAATGTAAAAGAATGTAAATTTTTCAACTACACTGTACATGTATGTTAAAATGACATTTTTATGGTCCAGAAAACCTTCGTTTCTATCTAGAACATCATTAGACATCATATCCAGGCCTTTTTGAAAGAAAAGAAATGCGAAAAATATTACAAATGTTGACCGAAATCATGGGTTAACCTCAATTGAAAAATGATAATTTTTCTACTATGTTAGTAGCTCCTTTATCAATAGAGGCGCATTGAGCTATGATAACTATTCAACATAACCTTTTTGGGTTTTAACGCCATTTCTACCAAACTTTGGAAAGAACTACAGATATCATTCAGCAATAATATGAAATATTCCGATTCCTCGCAGAATTGCTGCTCATGCTTATTTTGTAGTCATAAACAAAGGTTCTTTAAGGTTCGCACAGCCTTGAAAGGTGCTTGAATTCCATTTTCCCTTGAAAAGTCCTTAACTATCTGTGAAAATCCATGAAAAGTCCTTGAAGTTTCTTCAACTTTTAATGCAGTGGCCTGGAAAGAGTTTTTTGTTGCTTTTTGGTTGTCCAAGACAAGATATAAATCACAGCTCAGAGAATTTAAAGGTTATTTACATTAAGTGCTCTATGTTTTATGCAACAATGAACTATCAATTTAAGACCAGTGAACTGAAAAATGTAGAGAAGTTGGTGAAGAAAACAGTCCAAGCCTTGAAGTCTTATTAGAATGGACTGGTAATGTGCATTTTTGTACAATCTGTGAAATTATGTTCCTAGTAGGTGGTCCTTGAAAATCTAATGCGGTCCTTGAAAAGTCCTTCAAAAATGGTTGCAATTTTTTGTATGCACCCTGTAGTCTTGGCGGTTCCACCTGGGCTCTGGTACAAGGCAGTTAATCTTGCATTGGAAGCAATGCATACGAGTAAAAACTGATGAAGATGCATTGTAATACATTGAAATTTATGTAGCAGGAGTTTTAGCCAAAACTGCTGAAGGATATTCCAAAAATGTCTAGGAACAAGTCATTCAACTTCAGAACAAGGTTTGGAGCAATTTATAGTGCTTCTAAAACTAAAGAGTACTTCTCAAGAATAGCGTGATTTGCAATCGGCATTGGTTATAAGACTTAGCAAACATTAGAATTACTGGTCTCGTAAATTCACTTTAGTGGCTCATTTTTCCTCAGAGCAATTCGTTTCAAAGTTCCAAAACAATGATTTTCAGTACACTGAATTTCAAAGAACTTTTTAGTTCTGGACTTGTGCCTTAACGGTTTTATTTCATACTTATTATGTCAATAAATGCTGATACCAGAAATTTCAGTGAAAAATATCAGCAAAATTTTGTACTAGACTCAATTTTTTTAACAGTAGGGTCCCTTTAAGAGCTTAGCTGTATTCCAAAACATTTTTACCATAAATAAAATTGGATTATTTTATCATCATCATCATCATCATCATCATCATCATGGCGATTACAGTAGATCAGTGTAAGCCAGACACACACCACACACCACCTCTTTCAAAGAAAAACAGACTCAGGAGAAATTTAAAGTTTTTGACCAAAATCATGGGTTAAACTCTTTGGTGAATGCTAATATTTTGGACTATGTTAAATGACATTTTTGTAGGCTACAAAGCCTTCTTTTCTAGCTACAATACCATCAAAGAGCATATGTAACCATTTTTGTAAGAAAAAGATACTCAGAAGAAATTTCATTTTTTTACCAAAATCCTGGGTCAACCCCTTTGGAAAAAATGCTAATTTTTCGACTATGGTAAAGTGACATTTTTGTACTCTAGGACGCCTTCTTTTCTTTCTAGAACATCATCAAACATTATCTTAATCCTCTTCAAAGAAAACCAAATTGAAAGGAAATTTTAATTTTGTGTCTAAAATCATGGAAAGATGCTAATTTTTCGACTATGGTAAAACAACATTTTTGTCACCTAGAAAGCCTTGTTTTCTAGCTAGAACATCGTCAAGCATCATAAAGCATCATATGTTTTTTGTAGAAAAAGAAACTCAGTTGAAATTTTCAAATTTTTCACCAAAATTAACCACTTTAAAAAAGGTTACTTTTTTCCATTATGGTAAAGTGACATTTTTGTACTCTAGAAAGGCTTCGTTTTTATCTAGAACGTTGTCGAACATCATCTCAGTCCTTTTCAAATTAAAACAAAGTGGAAGGACATTTTAATTTTTTGACTAAAATCATTGGTCAACCCCTTTGGAAATAACTATTTTTTTGACTATGGTAAAACAACATTTTTGTCATCTAGAAAGCCTTCTTTAACTAGATAGAACATCAGCAATCATCATATCCAGGCCTCTTTCAGAGAAAAATAGTGTCAGAAGAAATTAGAAGTTTTTAACCAAAATCATGGGTTAACCCCTGTGGAAAAATTCTAATTTTTCGACTAATATTTTTGTAGTTATGAAAAGCCCTCTTTTTGATTTAGAACGTCATCAAACGTCATATGTAAGAGTTAATCAAAGAAAACATGCGTCGAAGAAATCTCGAATTTTTGACCAAAATCATGGGTTAACCCCTTTGGAAAAATGCTAATTTTTTCGACTATGTTAAAATGACATTTTTGTAGGCCACAAAGCCGTATTTTCTATCTAGAACAAAATCAAAGAACATAAATAACATTTTTTTGTAGAAAAAGAAACTAAGGAGAAATTTCAATTTTTTGACTAAAATTAAGGGTTAACCTCTTTGGAAAAAGGCTAATTTTTTTCGACTTTGTTAAAATGACACTTTGGTAGTCTAGAAAACTTTCTTTTCGATTTAGAACACCATCAAAGAATATACCTAATATTTTTTTGTAGAAATTTTCAATTTTTTGACCAAAATTATGGGTTTCCCCCTTTGGAAAATGCTTATTTTTTCCACTTTTGTATCATCGAAAAAAAAAACAGGCAGAAACAATTCTTAAATGTTTTACCAAACTTATGGGTCAACCATTTTGTAAAAATGCAAATTATTCAACAGTGTTAAAATGACATTTTTGTAGGCTACAAAGCCTTCATTTCTAGCCAAAACACCATCAAAGGACATTTCAAACCTTTTTGGTCAGAAAAAGGAACTCAGAAGCAATTTCACTTTTTTCACCAAAATTCTGGGTTAACCCCTTGGGAAAAAACGTAATTTTTCGACTATGGTAAAGTGACATTTTTGTAGTCTAGAAAGCCTTCTTTTCTATCTAAAACATCCTCAAACATCATCTAAGTAATTTTCAAAGAAAGCAAATTGGAAGGAAATTCAAATTTTTGGACTAAAATCATAGGTTAACCCATTTGGAGAAATGCTAATTTTCGACTATGATAGAATGGCATTTGTGTAGTCTTGCAAGCCTCCTTTTCTACAGTGTATCTAGAACATCATCAAACAACATATGTAAGCTTTCTTGACGGAAAGGAAACTCATTAGAAATTTTCAAATTTTGAGCTAAATCATGGGTTAACACCTTTGGACAATGCCATTTTTGTTGTTAAAAATGATAGGTTTTTACTCTAGGACGCCTTTCTGTCTCTAACATCTTTAAACAATATGTATCATAGAAATTTCAATTTTTGCTAATTCATTGATTTAACGCTCTTGGAAGAATACAAATGTTAAAGTGACTTTTGTCTGCAACAACTTCACTTACCATGTGGATTGTTTTGGCTTCACTGACTAGGCGCACTGCAGTGACGTCACAAATTCAACTGACTACACTGACTGCGTCAAACTGACTGACTCATTTTTGTGCGCTCTCTTTTTGTTTTAAGTTTGTGCGACTCATTAACCCATTTGATCAGCTCTTACAAAAAAAAACTTTCATCATTAAAAATTAACTTTAAAATGTTAGGTGTTTAGCTCATAAACTGAGGACTTTTTTGATGGAAATTCTATTTAAGCATTGATCTGGTCACTGTGTCCTTTGAGTTTTCTTCAAACACATCTTGTAATTAAAAAATGGTAGCTTTTGTATCGAAGACATTCTCGTATTTTCAGGTCTCAAACTCTTAAAACATCTCAAAGTAGAAGTAGGCGTTTTGGAACTTGTGATTTATTGTTATATGACCAACATGCTCCAATATTGATAGAAATTTTAAAAAATGGCAGTTTTTTCTTTCTTCTTTGTAAACAAGTTTTAATTTGTCCGCTGTTTGTTATTTAAAAATAATATAAAATGAGAAAAAGAAAAAGTAAGGTAGTTGATCGCTTGGGCTGACTGTAATAGGAGATGAATAATCATCTGTTAAAAGTTCAATTTTTCTTTAGCTTCTTACCTTCAGATTTTAAACTTTAATTTTTTGATCGAGCTTAACAGTGAGAACGATTTAGTTCATAGTGGCCTAGTGGGTAAGTTCACTTTCTTTAATTTAAACACCTGGAGACCGCTTCTCTCCTGTCGCCGTTTAATTTAATTTGAGTGATTTATGGAGGGAGCTCAGCCTCCGGTTGAACCTCTGTTGGTGGGCTGTTTTGCTTTTTTTCTTCATCCTCTTAGAGAAATTTTGACTTGGTTTTTTTTCCTGGAATTTTTTTTTCTTTTAAGCAACCAAAGAGTTCATTTCTTATTTTCTTTTTTTATTCTTTGGTTGTTTAAAAAGAAGAAAAAAATCCAAGGAAAAAAATTATAGTCAAAATTTTTCTTTGAAGATGAAGAAAAAAAAGCAAAAACGGCCCGCTGGCGGGGGTTCAACCGGGGACTGAACCCCCTCAATAAGTCACTCAAATTAAATTAAACGGCGGCAGGGGGGAAGCGGCCGCCTTGTGTTTAATTTAAAGAAAGTGAGCTTATCCACTAGGCCACGCAAGCGTTGCCTGAGAAAGAGGGGCAAAATTAACCTAGAAATAGGTACAGGGTCTATTGTTCTCAGTGAATAACGTTGATTAGTCATAATTTATTTATCCCACGTGCGGAATGTTAACTTATTTGTGAATTAATGTTAGAACACAAGAAACAACGTTTCCGAGTCAAAGGAGATTTAAAAGCCACTTTGTGTTTTAAAAATTCGACTAGAGAAGGATTTTATAGCTTTCTGGTAGCACACGAGAAGCATGTGAAGTAAAGATCGCGTTGGTTCACGTTGGTTTTTATTTACAATGTTCTTGTTTTACATACAGTAACTTAATTGTAATTCAAAATTTCGCGGAGCTCTATTATTAGTTATACTTTATTCGAATCCCTTGCTGAATGTTCAAGAAGTAAAGCGTTAAAATGTTTTGCATGATCTTTGATAAAACAGTTGCTAATTCTATTTCCTTTTATTTCTTAGTTGCAGCGCTCTGAAGATTGATTACACTTAAGGACAACCTTTAAAACGTCAAAGTGTTGCTGAGCCGTTGGAGAAAGACATATACAACTTTAATAAAATAAAGTTTATCTAACCGGTTGTCTGCTGTTTAACTAAGTGTAGAACACTATTCTAGTGTATGTGAAAGTGGACTGAAATTTTGAGTGAGTGTAGAACACTATAGTATTTGAAAGTGAACTAAGATTTTGACTAAGTGTAGAACACTATAGTATTTGAAAGTAAACTAAATTTTGACTAAGTGTAGAACACTATAGTATTTCAGAGTCGAACTAAATTTTGTCTAAGTGTAGAACACTATAGTATTTCAGAGTCGAACTAAATTTTGTCTAAGTGTAGAACACTAGTATTTGAAAGTGAACTAAGATTTTGACTAAGTGTAGAACACTATAGTATTTGAGAGTCGAACTAAATTTTGTCTAAGTGTAGAACACTAGTATTTGAAAGTGAACTAAGATTTTGACTAAGTGTAGAACACTATAGTATTTGAGAGTCGAACTAAATTTTGTCTAAGTGTAGAACACTAGTATTGTATGTCAAAGGTCAACTATTTGACATAAGGATAAACAGTATTTGAACGACTAGTAGCAACAAGTATTTGAATACTGTATGAAAATAGTGTAAAATTTTTCAGTACTCAGATACTAGTTTCTGTTGTCAACAAGTCCTTCGAATACTTACTTGTTTATCCTTCGTTCTATGAAAAAAGAAAAATAAACTTTATGACGCCATCGTTACAAATGTTTAATAAGATTTCTTAAAAATAATCGTCAGGATCTGCTCTCCTCTTGTAATCTGGCTAGATAGCTAGAAAAAGAAAAGAGAAATTCATGTCAAACTCATTTCGCTGTTATTGCATGTTGTTTACAGCTAACATCTACAGCTTACAAGTTTCTATTGTAGTAGTGTCACAGAATGACATACCGCACACGATATGAATAAATAATATGACTAATCAACCTTATTCTCTGAAAACAATAGACCCCGTACCTATTTCTAGGTTAATTTTACTCCTCTTTCTCAGGCAACGCTTGCGTGGCCTAGTGGATAAGCTCACTTTCTTTAAATTAAACACAAGGCGGCCGCTTCCCCCCCTGCCGCCGTTTAATTTAATTTGAGTGACTTATTGAGGGGGTTCAGCCCCCGGTTGAACCCCCGCCAGCGGGCCGTTTTTGCTTTTTTTTCTTCATCTTCAAAGAAAAATTTTGACTATAAGTTTTTTTCCTTGGATTTTTTTCTTCTTTTTAAACAACCAAAGAATAAAAGAAAATAAGAAATGAACTCTTTGGTTGCTTAAAAGAAAAAAAGATTCCAGGAAAAAAACCAAGTCAAAATTTCTCTAAGAGGATGAAGAAAAAAAGCAAAACAGCCCACCAACAGAGGTTCAACCGGAGGTTGAGCTCCCTCCACAAATCACTAAAATTAAATTAAACGGCAACAGGAGAGAAGCGGTCTTCAAGTGTTTAAACTAAAGAAAGCGAATTTACCCACTGGGCCACGCAAGCAACGCCTGAGAAAGAGGAGCAAACTATGTTGTTCGAGAGTTTTCCCTCAGTGGTTACTACGTTGTGTTTAAGTGGCGGTTCCTGAGTAAATCCTCTGTCATTATTATGTTCCGATGTAGAAGAAGTTCTTTTCCCTCAACCAGGCCATCTTGTTTATTAACAGAGGAATGTATCATCTAATCTTGCTTACCTCTGGTTTAAGTTGTTCACTCCTCTGTTTCCTCTTTGTCACTTGATTCGGGTTGGTTTCTTGGTTACTTCTCCTTGATTTCCTTCCCATAGCTTCCCTGATTCGGTTTTCACGTCAAATCATCTGCATTGGTCATCTTCCTGCGAGGAAAGCGTCATTAAGCTTTTTTCAATAAATAACTAAACTGAAAAGAAATTTCATAATTTTTAACAAAATCATGGTTAACTCCATTGGCAAAATGCAAGTTTTCAAAACCGTTAAAATAACATTTTCTAGTATACAACAGCCCTCTTTTCTATTTAGCACGTCGTCAAACATAATATCTAGGGTTGGTTTGTTGTTTTTTGGACCAAAAACATCGGTTAACCCCGTTGGAAAAATGCATATTTTTCAATTATTCTATTTTTTAACAAGCCTTCTTTCCAATCTAGAACATCATATCAAGGCCGTTTTCAAACACAAACAAATTCGAAAGGAATTTTACATTTTGACCAAGAAACGTGAAAAATAAAAAATTTTTCCACTATCTTCAAGTGACATTTTTGTAGTCTAGAAAAGCTGCTTTTTTTTCTGGAACATCATCAATCATGATCAATATCATTCAAAGAGACCTAATTAAGAAAAAAATTCAAACAGCCTTTTTTTTCTATCAAGATCACTAATCATCATGTCTAAGTCTTTTTCAAAGAAACACAACATCAGTAGATACTTCAATTTTTTTTAATTAAAATCATGGGTTACTCCCTTAGAAAACTGTAAATTTTTCGAGTATCTTAAAAAGACCTTTTGGTAGTCTAGAGAGCCCTCTTTTCTGTCTAGGACATCACCAATCACCACATCTAAGTCTTTTAAGGTCGGGCGAAATTTCAAATTTTGGACCAAAATAATGGGTTAACTCCTTAGGATAATACTTTTTTTCGACTGTCTTAAATGAAAATTTTGTAGTCCAAAGTGCCTTTATTTTCATCTAGAAAATCACCAATTATCAAATGTAAGTCTTTTTCCAAGAACAACAAGCTTAAAAGAAATTTCAAACTATTGATTAATACATAGGTTAGCCACGTTTTTGACCAAAATCATGGGTTAATCCCCGAGAAAAATGCCAATATTTCAACTATTTTATGGTAAAAGGTAACCCCCTAGAATTTATAGTGACCTTTATTTTATTCTAGAAGGACTTCATTTTTATCAAGAACTTCATCCAACCATTTCGAGGCCTTTTGAAAGATAAGCAAATTCCGAAATATTTTCACTTTTGGACCAAAATCATGGGTTAATACCCTACGAAAATGCAACTTTTTCAGCTATCTTATAGTGACATTTTTGTAGTCCAAAAAGATTTCTTAATTTTTTATCTACAACATCATCAAACTTCATATCAAGGCCTTTTCCAATGAGCAACAAGTTTTTGACGATTTGACAGAGAATTAAATTCGGACGAAATTTACACTTTTTGACCAAAATCATGGGTTAACACCCAAGACAAATGCAAATTTTTCACAAATCTTAATAAGAAATTTATCTTATCTAGAAAGACATCTTTTTTACCAAAAACACCATCAGACATCATATCAAGGCCTTTTCGAATGAGAAACAAATTCGAAGAATTTTCAAGTTTTTGACCAAAATGAGGGGTATGTGGGTTAACCCCTAAGAACAATGAAAATATTTCTACTATCTTATAGTAACAGACTTCGTTTTTAACTAGAACATCATCAAACATCAAAGCAAGGCCCTTTTGAAAGAGAAACGAACTCCGAAGAAATCTTACAATTTTGACAAAAATCATGGGTTAACCCTTTAGAAATTGCAAATTTTCGCGAATCTTTAAGTGACATTTTTGTAGTCTAACAAGACTTATTTTTTTACCCAGACCACCATCAAACCTCATATCAAAGCCGTTTTCAAAGAGAATTAAATTCGGAAGAAGTTTAAATTTTTAATCATGGGTTTACCCCCTATAAAAATGTAAATTTTTTCTCGAATCTTAATAAGACATTTTTTTAGTCTAGAAAGACTCCTTTTTTTTATCTAAAACACCATCAAACTTTATATCAAGGTTTTTTTTAAAAAAAGAAACAAATTCGGAAGAATTTTAAAGTTTTTGACCAAAATCATGGGTTAACCCCTAAAAATGCAAATATTTTGACTAACTTATAGTAACAGTTAACCCCCTAGAAATTAAAAATGCCAATATTTCGACTACCTTATAGTAACATTTTTGTAGTCTAGACAGACTTCTTTTTTAACTAGAACATTATAAAAGGTCAAACCAAGGCCTTTTTGAAAGAGAGCAAATTCCGACGGATTTTCAGGTTTTTGACCAAAATCATGGGATAACCAGTTACAAAATGCAAATTTTTCACGAACCTTAAATTGATATTTTTGTAGTCTAAAAAGACTTCTTTTTTTATCTAGACCACGATCAAACCTCATGTCAGAGCCTTTTTGAGATAATTAAATTCGGAAGAAATTTAAACTTTTTGACCCTAGAAAAATGCAAAAGTTTTTCAAAAATCTTAATAAAAAATTTTGTAATCTAGAAAGACTTTTTTTTTATCTAAAAACCATCAAACATCATATCAAGAATTTTTTGGAACAGAAACAAATTGGGAAGAATTAATTTTCAAGTTTTTGACCAAAATGTTGGGTTAACCTCTTAGGAAAATGCAAATTTTTAAACTATGTTATAGTGACATTTTTGTGGTCCAGAGAGACTTCTTTTTTATGTACAACATCATCAAACATCATATCAAGGCCTTTTCAAACGAGCAACAAGTTCGGAAGAATTTTCAAGTTTTTGACCACAATGAGGGGTATATGGGTTACCCCCTAAAAAAATGCAAAAATTTCGACTATCTCATAGTAACAATTACATAGTATAAAAAGACTTCTTTGTCCAGAATACCATCATTCATAATATCTAGGCCTTTATGAAACAGAAACAAATTCGAAAGAATTTTCAAGTTTTTGACCAAAATCTTGGGAATCTTTCCCAATGGGAAAATGCAAATTTTTCAACTATCTTAGAGTGACATATTTGCAGTCCAGAAAGACTTCTTTTTTATCTACAACATCATCAAACATCATATCAAGGCCTTTCCGAATGGGCAACAAGTACGGAAGAATTTTCAAGTTTTTGACCAAAATGAGGGGTATATGGGTTAAACCCCCCCCCCCCCCCAAAAAAAAATGCCAATATTTCGACTATCTCATAGTAACAATGTTATAGTCTAAAAAGACTTCTTTATCCAGAATACCATCAACCATAATATCTAGGCCTTTATGAAACAGAAACAAATTCGAAAGAATTTTCAAGTTTTTGACCAAAATCTTGGGAATCTTTCCCCATGGGAAAATGCAAATTTTTCAACTATCTTAGAGTGACATTTTTGCAGTCCAGAAAGACTTCGTTTTTATCTACAACATCATCAAACATCATATCAAGGCCTTTTCAATGGGCAACAAGTTCGGAAGAATTTTCAAGTTTTTGACCAAAATGAGGGGTATAGGGGTTAAACCCCCCCCCCCCCCAAAAAAAAAATGCAAATATTTCGACTATCTCATAGTAACAATTTTGTAGTCTAGAAAGACTTCTTTTTTATCCGGAATACCATTAACCAACAATCATATCAAGGCCTTTTTGAAACAGAGACAAATTCATAAGAAATTTCAAATTTTTAACCACATTCATGGGTTAACCCCTTAGAAAAATGCCAATATTTCGACTATCTCATAGTAACAATGTTATAGTCTAAAAAGACTTCTTTATCCAGAATGCCATCAACCATAATATCTAGACCTTTATGAAACAGAAACAAATTCGAAAGAATTTTCAATTTTTTGACCAAAATCTTGGGAATCTTTCCCCATGGGAAAATGCAAATTTTTCAACTATCTTAAGAGTGTCATTTTTGTAGTCCATAAAGACTTCTTTTTTATCTTAAAACCCATCAAACATCATATCAAGGCCTTTTCGAATGGGCAACAAGTCCGGAAGAATTTTCAAGATTTTGACCAAAATGAGGGGTATATGGGTTTACCCCTGAGAACAATGAAAATATTTCGACTATCTTATAGTAACATTTTTAAAGTTTGGAAAGACTTCTTTTTAACTAGAACATCATCAAACATCAATGCAAGGCCCTTTTGAAAGAGAAACGAACGCCGAAGAAATCTTACATTTTTGACAAAAATCATGGGTTAACCCTTTAGAGAATTTCAAATTTTCGCGAATCTTAAAGTGACATTTTTGTAGTCTAAAAAGACTTATTTTTTTACCCAGACCACCATCAAACCTCATATCAAAGCAGTTTTGAAAGAGAATTGACTGCGGAAAAAATTTAAATTTTTGACCAAAATCATGGTTTAATACGCTAGAGAAATACAAATTTTTACACATATCTTGGTAAGAAATTTATGTAATCTAGAAAGACTTCTATTTTATCTAAAACACCACCAAACATCATATCTAGGCCTTTTTGAAAAAGAAACAACTTCGGAAGAATTTTCAAGTTTTTGACCAAAATCTTGGGTTAAACCCTTAACCTTTTTCAAATTTTTGACCACATTCATAGGTTAACCCCTTAATGCCAATATTTCGACTATCTTATAGTAACATTTTTGTAGTCTAGAAAGACTTCTTTTTTAACTAGAACATCATCAAAGATCAAACCAAGGCCTTTTTGAAAAAGAAACAAATTTCGAAGAATTTTCAAGTTTTTGACCAAAATCATGGGTTTACCCCCTAAAAGAATGCAAATTTTTGGCGAATCTTACATGTTAGACATTTTAGACATTTTTGTAGTCTAGAAAGACTTCTTTTTTATCTAAAACACCATCAAACTTCATAGCAAGGCCTTTCTAAAAAAGGAACAAATTCAGAATAATTTTCAAGTTTTTGATCAAAATCATGGGTTGAGCCTTAAAAAAATGCAAATATTTCGACTAACTTATAGTAACAGTTAACAGCCAGAAAAATGCCAATATTTGGATTATCTTAAAGTAACATTTTTGTAGTCTAGAAAGACTTCTTTTTAAACTAGGACATCATCAAAGATCAAACCGAGGCCTTTTTGAAAGAGAAACAAATTCTGAATGGTTTTCAAGTTTTCCACCAAAATCATGGGTTAACCCCTTAGAAAATGCAAATTTTTCGCAAATCTTAATAAGAAATTTTTGTTGTCTAAAGAGACTTCTTTTTTTATCTTAAAACCCATCAAACATCATATCAAGACCTTTTTTGGAACAGAAACAAATTCGAACAAATTTTTAAGTTCCCTGACCAAAATCTTGGGTTAACCCCTTAGGAAAATGCAAAATTTTCAACTATCTTATAGTGACATTTCTTGTAGTGCAGAAAGACTTCTTTTTTATCTACAACATCATCAAACATCATATCAAGGCCTTTTCGAATGAGCAACAAGTTCGGAAGAATTTTCAAGTTTTTGACCAAAATGAGGGGTATATGGGTTACCCCTTAAAAAAATGCAAATATTTCGACTATCTCATAGTAACAATTTTGTAGTCTAGAAAGACTTCTTTTTTTACCCAGAATACCATCAAACATCATATTAAGGCCTTTTTGAAACGGAAACAAATTCAGAAGAATTTTAACTTTTTGACCACATTCATAGGTTATTCCCTTAATGCCAATATTTCGACTATCTTATAGTAAAAATTTTTTGCCTAGACAGACTTCTATTTTAACGAGGACACCATCAAGGCCTTTTTGAAAGAGAAACAAATTCCGAAGGATTTCAAGTTTTTGACCAAAATCATGGGTTTACCCCCTAAAAGAATGCAAATTTTTGGCGAATCTTACATGTTAGACATTTTAGACATTTTTGTAGTCTAGAAAGACTTCTTTTTTATCTAAAACACCATCAAACTTCATAGCAAGGCCTTTCTAAAAAAGGAACAAATTCAGAATAATTTTCAAGTTTTTGATCAAAATCATGGGTTGAGCCTTAAAATAATGCAAATATTTCGACTAACTTATAGTAACAGTTAACAGCCAGAAAAATGCCAATATTTGGATTATCTTAAAGTAACATTTTTGTAGTCTAGAAAGACTTCTTTTTAAACTAGGACATCATCAAAGATCAAACCGAGGCCTTTTTGAAAGAGAAACAAATTCTGAAGGGTTTTCAAGTTTTCCACCAAAATCATGGGTTAACCCCTTAGAAAATGCAAAGTTTTCGCAAATCTTAATAAGAAATTTTTGTTGTCTAAAGAGACTTCTTTTTTTATCTTAAAACCCATCAAACATCATATCAAGGCCTTTTATGGAACAGAAACAAATTCGAACAAATTTTCAAGTTCCCTGACCAAAATCTTGGGTTAACCCCTTAGGAAAATGCAAAATTTTCAACTATCTTATAGTGACATTTCTTGTAGTGCAGAAAGACTTCTTTTTTATCTACAACATCATCAAACATCATATCAAGGCCTTTTCGAATGAGCAACAAGTTCGGAAGAATTTTCAAGTTTTTGACCAAAATGAGGGGTATATGGGTTACCCCTTAAAAAAATGCAAATATTTCGACTATCTCATAGTAACAATTTTGTAGTCTAGAAAGACTTCTTTTTTTACCCAGAATACCATCAAACATCATATTAAGGCCTTTTTGAAACAGAAACAAATTCAGAAGAATTTTAACTTTTTGACCACATTCATAGGTTATTCCCTTAATGCCAATATTTCGACTATCTTATAGTAAAAATGTTTTGCCTAGACAGACTTCTATTTTAACGAGGACACCATCATGGCCTTTTTGAAAGAGAAACAAATTCCGAAGGATTTCAAGTTTTTGACGAAAATTATGGGTTAACCCCTTCGAAAATGCAAATTTTTCGCGAGTCTTAAAGTGACATTTTTGTAGTCTAAAAAGACTTCTTTTTATCTGGACCACCATCAGACTTCATATTAGAGCCGTTTTGAAAGAGATTTAATTTCGGAAGAAATTTAAACTTTTTGACCAAAATCATGGGTTAACACCCTAGAAAAATGCAAATTTTTCACAAATCTTAATAAGAAGTTTTTGTAACCTAGACAGACTTTTTTATTATCTAAAAAAACTATCAAACATCATATCAAGGCCTATTTGAAACAGAAACAAATTCGGAAGAATTTTCAAGTTTTTTACCAAAATCTTGGGTTAACCCCTTGGGAAAGTGCAAATATTTCGACAAACTTATAGTAGCAGTTAACCCCCTAGAAATATGCAAATATTATGGTGACATTTTCATCTTCTAGAACGACTCCAGTTTATTAAGAACATCATCCAACCTCATATTGAGGCCATTTGAAAGAGAAATAAACTCGGAAGAAATTTCAAATTTTTGCCCAAAATGATGGCTTTACCCCCTAGAAAAATTTCGACTAACTTATAGCGACATTTTTGTAGTCTAGAAAGATTCTTTTTTATCTAAAAAAACATCAACGTTCTCTTTTTTTTTTCTAGAATGTCATTAAACATCAAATAAAGGCCTATTCGGAAGAAATTTCAACTTTTTGACCACAATCATAAGTTAACCTCTTAGAAAATGCACATTTTTCACCAATCTTTGTGACATTTTTGTTGTCTAGAAAGACTCTTTTTACCTAGAACACCATCAAACATCATATCAAGGCCTTTTTGAAAGAGAGACAAATCCAGAAGAAATTTCAAATTTTTTACCAAAATCATGGGTTAATCCCCTGGTAAAATACAAATAATTCAACTATATTATAGTGACATTTTTTAGTCTAGAAAGACTTCTTTTTTCTCTAGAACATCATCAAACATCACATAGAGGCCTTTTGTAATAGGAAACAAATTGAAAAGAAATTTCAACTTTATGACCAAAATCATGGGTTTACCCCTTAGAAAAGGCAACTTTTTTGCGAATCTTAATATGACATTTTTGTAGTCTAGAAACTAAACTAATTTTTTTATCTAGAACATCATCAATTTTTTGCCCGAAATGATGGCTTAACCCCCTAGAAAAATACAAATATTTCGACTATCTTATAGCGACATTTTTGTAGTCTAGAAAGATTCTTTTTTTATCTAAAACACCATCAAACTTCTCTTTTTTATCTAGAATGTCATTAAACATCAAATAAAGGCCTATTCAGAAGAAATTTCAACTTTTTGACCACAATCATAAGTTAACCTCTTAGAAAATGCCATTTTTCACCAATCTTTGTGACATTTTTGTTGTCTAGAAAGACTTTTTTTACCTAGAACACCATCAAACATCATATCAAGGCCTTTTTGAAAGAGAACAAATCCAGAAGAAATTTCAAATTTTTTACCCAAATCATGGGTTAATCCCCTGGTAAAATACAAATAATTCAACTATATTACAGTGACATTTTTTAGTCTAGAAAGACTTCTTTTTTCTCTAGAACATCATCAAACATCACATAGAGACCTTTTGAAAGAGAAACAAATTGAAAAGAAATTTCAACTTTTTGACCAAAATCATGGGTTTACCCCTTAATATGACATTTTTGTAGTCTAGAAACTAAACTAATTTTTTTATCTAGAACATCATCAAAAATCATATCAAGGCCTTTTTGAGAGAGAAAGAAATTGGGAAGAAAATTTAAATTTTTGACCAAAATCATGGGCTAAGCCCTTGACATTTTTGTCATTTTGTGCATCCTTTTTAATTTGCTCTGATTATTTATTCCTTTTTTTGATTAGCTTTTTTAGTGTTATACCCAGTTTGATGATGGCAGCTCCCCTTGTTTGAATTTAAGCAATTTCACCATACAGCTCTTTTAAGTGTTGTCAAAAAGACCATGTGTTGTTTGCTTACTTGCATTTCTATGATTATGTTTAAACAATGAAAAAAACGGAAAGGAAATTAATCACTTACTTCAATTCAAAAGAATATCATCTCAAAGAATCATAGATTTTCGGCCTCCATTTTTGCTCCATTTTCTTGGAAGTTGTGCCTGATAGAAGACAATAGCTGAGTTAGCTTCTGTTATCTTTAACATACAGTGTACCAACATTAAATCCTGTTTAACATGTACCCCATAAATCCAATGCCCAAACTGTTCCATAAACACCTCCTCAGGACTTACGACATGTAGAGAAGAAAGAGTTGCTCTTAGATATTTTACAAGTACCATATTATAGCCAGAACCAACCAGGAATAAAATAGCCTGCGCCACAGACAAAACTAAACTAGGGTTTAGTCTGTCTGCGAAACAGAGCCGAAATCCTTATGTTCTGGGCCCCCAACTGTGTACCAGGATTTGAGTACAGGCACCATAATTGGCCTGTTAAAAAACCACTGTCAATTTGCCAATCACTACTGGAAATTTATTGAACCCATCGGGGCCCAGATTAAGGATCTCGGCACTGCTTCACAGATGTTATTAATCACAGTTAAATTACATCTGTGATGCAGGCAAGAATAAAATGACAATTTGATTAGAAAGCACTGCATAATATAAAAGGGAAAATGGAAGTTTTCTTTACACAATAAACAGGATCATGGAAAACCAGGCAATATAATATTGGAATCTTGAATCAAATTCCCTTTCTCCTTCAGAAAAGAGCTTGCAATTCATTTTAAAAAATATTAAGAGCAAACATTTTAATTTTTATACGCTTTTAATGCTGAATTACTTGTATATTATTTTAAATGATTCCATCTTCAATCTTAGACTAAACGTTGAATACAAAATACATCTGGTGATGCACAAGTTTGGAACATTTCTAAGGAATTAAGTTACCTCTCTCTCCTTACCCCTCCTCATTCATCCCTCCACCCTACTCTGCTTAAAACAGACTTTTGCATACCCAGGTAAGAAACTAAAGGAATATTTTTCTGGGAGGGAGGGTGATAACTTCTGTTGGTTGTTTCTCCACATTTTATAATGTTTATAACATGCACTTTTGGCTTATGGTTCAAATACATCTGGTGATGCACAAGTTTGGAACATTTCTAAGGAATTAAGTTACCTCTCTCTCCTTACCCCTCCTCATTCATCCCTCCACCCTACTCTGCTTAAAACAGACTTTTGCATACCCAGGTAAGAAACTAAAGGAATATTTTTCTGGGAGGGAGGGTGATAACTTCTGTTGGTTGTTTCTCCACATTTTATAATGTTTATAACATGCACTTTTGGCTTATGGTTCAACAATTCAAGCTTCATGGTAACTGCTGATTAATATAAAAAAGGAAATTAATTATTGATTCTCTGGTGAAAAAAGTTGCATTTTTCCAAAAGGGTTTAACCCATGATTTTACTCAAAAGTTGGAAATTTCTTGCAAATTGGTTGTTTCTTTCAAAAGGCCTAAAATATGATAATGATGTTCTCGCTAGGTATACTACAAAAATGCCATTTTACAATAGGTGAAAGATTTGCATTTTTCCAGAGGGGTTATAACTCAAGATTTTGGTGAAAAATTAAAATTTGTTTTCAAATTTGTTTTTCTTTGAAAAAACTTGAATATAAAGCTTGATCATGTTCTAGATAAAAAAGACAGCTTTCTAGATTAAAAGTGTCACTTAAACATGGCCAAAAAAATTGCATGTTTTTTAGATGTTAACCCATGATTTTGCTCAAAACTTTAAAATTTCTTCCCAGTTTGTTTTTCTTTGAAAAAGGCCTGTTTGATGTTGTTCTAGATACAAATTAAAAAGGCTTTTTAGACTTTAAAAATGTCATTTTAGCATAGTCAACAAATCAGCATTTTTCCAAAGGGTTCTCTGGTACTCATGATTTTAGTGAAAAAAGAAAAGAAAAATCATTAATATGATGTTTGATGACATTCTACATAGAAAAAAATGCATTCTAGGCTATACAATTGTCATTATAACATAGCAGAAAAAATTGCATTTTTGTTAACCCATTTTAGTCCAAAATTTCTTCTGCATTTGTTTGTTTTTTTTTTTCAGAATTTGTTTTCCTTACAAAAAGGCCTAGATATGGTAGAAAAGAAGTCTTTTTACCCTAGAATACAAAAATTTCATTATAACATAGTTGAAAAATTTGCAGTTTTCTACACATCTCACAGCATTACTATTGTTTTCATCGTAAAATGACAACTGATAAACAGTCCATACTAATAATAATAAAATAATAATGATAAAATATTTATATAGTGCTTATACTTTTCAGCGCTAAGCGCTTATAATAATTAACTAATAACTAACTAATGATATAATATAACTAACTAACTACTAATATAACTACTAATAATATAATATAACTAACTAATAACACATCACTACCCAGATCTGAGTAGTGCTTTTGATACATAGTTTTCTCACACAATGAGGCAAAACTGTCCAGTGGAAGAAGCCAAGAAAATGAAATGATATAAAAGACTAATATATAAACAATTTGTCCAAGTCTCAGGTCTTTGTAGACCACAGTTTCTGAGTCATTTGCCACAATGTTCTGCACACTTTTGTAGAGCTTTGCATGGAGACACCATATAAGAGCTCTTTCTTTTCACTCAAGAGCAACAATCCTGAACAAAATTTAAGTCCCCAGCTTGGGACACTACTGCAATAATCATATTTTTCTGTCATTTCTCAGTTCCCTCTTAAAACAGTGCATCATTTCTTGCAGTTCTTCCTCCCCCAACCCTATGCAAAGTTGAAACTGGAAAAAAATTCTGGATGCGACTGTCCAACATTGTTTGTGGGGTGAGGGGAGGGGACCTGTGTGCATTGGAAAATGCCCCAGAAATGCAAAAGTGCCCCAAGACTTTTGTCCATGATTGTAGCATATACATGCACATAAACACATCTCCTAATACTTAAAATGGTTAAACTGTTGACAGCATTCCTATTTTGGTGTTGCGCAGTGTGAAAACTCAAAAATAAAATTTCAAATTTCTGTATTTCGAAATGACACATGCTATGGGACTATAACTTGTACAAAGATTTAATTTTTGTTTATCTTCCACCTAGTGTAAATAAGAATTCATAAACGTCACTCTGACGTTATAGTTCGATGACGTCACTGTAAAACCATCTATTGGTTGAACCAAATTTCACAGGTGGTACGCCCAATAAGAACCACTACCCAGTTCTGGGAAGTGACAAGTCTTCACTCATTTCTCACACATCATTTTGCAGGGAAATCGGTGGCCACATCACAAAATGTTGGCATTTTCTCAGGCCGCAAAACATGTTAACTCATGATTTTGGTCAAATTAAAAGTTACTTTGAAAAAGGCCTTAATATGATGTTTGCTGATGTTCTAGATAAAAGAGAAGTCTTTCTAGACTACAAAAATGTCACTATAAGATAGTCAAAATATTTGCATTTTTTTAAGGGCCGGGTCAACCCATGATTTTGGTCAAAAGGTTGATATTTCTTCTGAATTTGTTTCTCTTTCAAAAAGGCCTTGATATGATGTTGATGATGTTCTATATAGAGAAGACGTCCAACTTCAAGACTACAAAAATGTCACTATACAAGATAGTCAAAATATTTTCATTTTTCTAAGGGGTTAACCCAAGAGTTTGGTCAAAAAGGTGAAATTTCTTCCGAATTTGTTTCTCTTTCAAAAAGGCCTTGATATGACGTTGATGATGTTCTAGATAGAGGGGAAGACTTTCTAGACTACAAAATTGTCCCATAAAGAATCACGAAAAATTTGCATTTTCTTAGGGGTTAATCCATGACTTTGGTCAAAAACTTGAACATTCTTCCCAATTTGTTTCTCTTTCAAAAGGGCCTTGATATGATGTTTGATGGTATTCTAGATAAAAAAGAAGTCTTTCTAAACTACAAAAATATCACATTAAGATTCGCCAAAAGTTGAAATCTCTTCCAAATTTAGTTCCCTTCAAAAAGGCCTCAATATGAGGTTGGATAAAGTTCTTGAAAAAAATGTTGAAAGTCTTTCTAGACTACAAAAATGGCACCTACTATAAGATAAACAAAAATATTTGCATATTTCTAGGGGTTAACTGTTACTATAAGGTACCAAAATATTTGCATTTTCCTAAGGGATTAACCCATATACCCCTCATTTTGGTCAAAACTTGAATTATCTTACGAATTTGTTTCTCTTTCAAAAAGGCCTTGATATGATGTTTGATTATGCTGATCTAGCTAAAAGAGATAGTTGAAATATTTGCATTTTTCTAATGATTTTGGTCAAAAAGTTGAAATTTCTTCCAAATTTGTTTTTCTTTCAAAAAGGCCTTGATATGATGTTGATGATGTTCTAGATAGAAAAGAAGACTTTCTAGACTATAAAAATGTCATTTTAACAGCATAAATTTCCGACCATAAGCCCCACTCCCCACTTATTAAAGCCCACTATATAAGCCTTGTGTTGAAACACTTTTTTTACTCTGGTTATGAGCCCCCTCAGTCCATTCCATTTAAAAGCCCTCCTAGATCCCCTTACAAAGTTTTACATGTATAAGCCCAGGAATCGATAATCCCTACAATAGACCAAATTCAGAACTATGAGTATGTTCTTTTTACACCATACATGTACATGTATGTATTTATGTCAACTGACCAGCAAAGAATAATTAAAGAAAGACAAAATTTCACTCACAAAAAACACATTAATGTGTCAATGGACTGACAATTTGTAGTTGCATGGGCATCAATTATTGCTGATCACCATTTTGTCCAGATTTTAACGCTTGGGTGGCCCTTGCTATTACTGATAAGTGTTACTTATAAATTTCATTATTGAATTTAACTCTCACCAGAAATTGATGAACTGATACAAAAAGATCATCTATGCTTTCAATTGTCAGTTTGTTGCAATTCCTTCATTTCCTGCTCATCATCATTTTAGGACACAAAACAGCTCCCATCTACAAAGAAAAAAAGCCAAAATGTTAGTGTGGATCAGGAAACTGGCCCAAGATATTTCCCAAACCAGCTATGAGCACAAGTCAAGATGTATCTTGTACAAGATTGGATTGGCCAGGATTATGCAGCAGTAAAGAAATTTTTTACCAAATCCCCAAAAGTAACATAATGCTTGTAGCAAGATAGAAAATGCCTAAGGCTAAGTAAAATTTGCTTATGTCATGTGTAATTTGAAACCTCTTTAGTCTTGCTTTTGCACGAAACGCAAACTTTTAATATGCACAGTGTATGTAACGGTGACTTAACATTAATTTTTTAAAATAAAAATGCTGGGGGAAGAATCTATCCCTATTAATTCAATGGAGATCATTTTCAAATGACTGACTTCAACTACACTGCAGCAGAAGTCGGTGATTCAAGCAAATTTCAAGATAAGTGCTTCATTGTTCACTTTTTAACAACTGAAATACTCTTTGGCTGATGACCAAAAGTTTACGTTTTCATTTCACAAGTGCAGTAGACTAAGCAGGAAATTTTGTTGCTCATTCACTGAAGTTGGCAATTAGGAATTACAAGTTTTAGGTGCCCATGCAGGCTCCTTGTTCAAAATTTTAGTCGCCTTAGGGGAAATCAAAGGCGCCTCTGGTAACCACACCATATTTTATCATGGATGTTATGTTGACCACTGCTGGGCAGGCAGTTCTAACTTCTAACCCGGCACACGACTAATAAACATGTGTCATTGCAAAGTGATAAATCAAGGCTTCTGACCATATATTTATATCTGTACATTGTGCTCTTTATGTCTGTGAATCGAACCACTGTAGTGTGCTAAATATGTTCCAAAAAAACTGCAATTAACTATTGATTTTCATGACAAAACAGCCACGGGCAGAACTATATATATATTTCACATGAAAGCTTAATTTTAGCAGACTTTTCCAAGTGCGATGGACTGGCATCCCGTCCAGGGGGGGGGTATCAATACTTCTAGGAGCTTCATTCTAATAAAACCAGGATAAGCTCTGGCCATTTGGGCCTTACCTTTTTTACTTTTCCACCCCCTCCTCCTCCAAGCCACTTGTCATTTTTTTAGGAAAAGCTGCAAATACACAACGGTGGGCCCCGGCATTCAAACAAACGCCCGAAGTGGGACTTAACCCATTCAGCCCTGAACGGCACTAACAGCCTGTGCGGATCCACATCCTTTCTACCGCTTGTAACATCATCGGTTTTAATGGTCAAGGACAACTTTGTCCGCTTACATGTGCTGAGTGAAGAGATATCTCAAACGATTTTTTTTCAGGCTTTCTTTTCACAACTGCAAATTTGCATCTATAACTGCGATGATCTTCTTCACCCCACAGTTCTCATATATGATATTCCTACATTCATAACTTCATCATCATCCTTTCACTGGTCTATATATAATAAACCAATTCAACTAACGACTTCTGGCTTGTTAAGCTCAATTGGCAGAGCGCTGCACCAGTATCGCAGAGGTCAATTTAGGGTTTGAATCCCATACAGGCCAGAATTGTTTTTAACAGGGGTGACAAAATTATTAAAATTACACTTACTACTGCAGGTGACTCAAATTTAAGCCTAGAGGGAAACGAATATTTTTTTACAACGTAAACAAGTAAGAATGCTAGAAGGCTACAAGGGAAATAGCAAGACGAAGGAATATAACTGTAACTACTCACCTATTTTATGAGACGACCTGTCAGCGTCCAGTCTCCATACAGTGTACTAACGTCTGGGAATACAGTGAAGCAGCTACAGTGAATAAGACAATGAAGAAAGTGAAACCTAGAAGAAATACACAATCGGAGAAGAATCGCACAAAAACTACTAGTAATATAACAACACATGCTATTAGCTAAGTCATCAGGATACATATAATATTTAACCTTCCAATAAAAACATAGTAATTTAGTCAAGTACCTTAAGAACTTGGCGAAGTGCGTAACTTAGCAGGCATAAAGTCAAGGAAGGGGGAAAGAGGGAGACTGGGGAGACTTTCGCTATTCCCTATCGCATTTTTCACACTTTTGGGTTAACGCCCTGTGGCCTAGTCGAGATGGTGCACCTTCCTTTCAATTTTCTGAATTTTTGAAGACTTTTTTACGCTTTGCGACTTAACGGTACAATTAATCGTCAAATGAAACCCTGAAGTGTCTTTCTTTAAATGGAAACTTCTATCAACATGTTCAACATGGTTTTTTGATCTGAATCTAGAGTTTTGGTGATTTTTACCATATGTATCCTACAATAACCAGGTGATTGTATAACTTTTGGTTGCTTATAGATGAGTTTGTTACCATGTGTAGATAAATATTAATTGTAGTAGTCCGGGTTTTGCAAAAAACTTACTGAACAGTATATTTGGGCCTGGTTATAAAACTTTAACTGTAACAACACAAATAGGACCCTTCCTCTGACAGAAACCATACCTTCGCACAGAAAATATGAAGTTTGAATAGTAATTATAAAAGCTATCAATTGTTACGCTAACCTGAGCAATGCAAGCACAAACTCCGCACAAATGAAGCCGACTATATATACTCATCCACCTGGCAGCTGCATTAGAAGCACAAAGAAAAACAAAGCAGTTACGGGTAAGGACACAACAAGGTGTCTTTAGAAGTCCATGCCTTGATCTGCACTAGCAGAAGCGCATATTTACTGATCTTAAACTAAGTGATATAGTTGGTAATCTTCTGTACAATTGAAGCCGTGAGAATTCAACACACAAAATCGCAGCAGATTTTGAGGCAGAGAAAAAAAAACATATTTTATTTGTTGGTTAAGGTGGCTCCGTTATTAATATAGGCGCATTCAGCTATGAAGAACTTTGCGTCATAACTTTTTCGGTTTTAGCGCGATGTCTACGAAACTTTGAGAAGAACTACAGCTATTATTTGGCAATAATATGAAATAATCCGATTTTACCAGTGGGAAATATTTTTTACGAAATTAGCGCCCAAGTGGACCCTACTGTTTAAAGAAAATCGCGTCTTGTGAAAGATTTTTGCTGATATTTTTGGCTGAAATTTCTTGTATCGGCATTTATTGATATAATAAATATGCCGAATGAATTTCAGAGAAATCGTTGGAGCAGAAGTCCGTAACTAGAAAGCCCCTCCGAATTCACCTATGAAATTGTTTTGGAATTTCGACAACAAATTGCTCTGAGGTAGAACGAGTGACCAAGTTGAATTTTGGCGACAAGTAATTATAATGCTTGCTTATCCTGAGGGAAAAGGCGATCGGCAATTGCTTTGTTCTTTAACAAGTTCTCTTCAGTTTTGTAAACACTATAAATTACCGCAAACTTCGCTCTGGCAACGATTGATTTATTCTTGTACATTTTTCAGAATTCTTTCAGCAGTTTTAGCTCAAACCGTTACTGCATATATTTCAATGTATTGCAATGAATCTACATCATTTTTTACTGCTCTGCGTTGCTTCCAATTCAAGAAACAGGAAATTCGGATAACACACTACACTGTATCAGATCTCAGATAGAACTGTCGAACACCTTTGTTTATGAATACGAAATGAGCACGTGCGACAGTTCTCCGAAGAATTCACACCTAAGCCGGGGGGCGAACGACAGTGCTCAAAGCCTGCGAACCGTGTAGGGTTGACGACACCTGGCGTTCATTTCTAAGGAGTTTTGGAAAGGATGGGGTGACCAAAAATTGGTTTATTTTCTCATAATCAATTTTTTCATTTAGAGAGACTATATTAATTATAGCTTACACCAATAATCCAATGATCTGTATACAAAAAAACTTTGCATAGCTTAATAAATTTATAACTTTAACAAATTAGTGCAATCTACACTGAATGTACGTGGGTTACAGATGCCGATAAAATACACTCGCAACGGAATGTATTCTGATTACCCGGCCTTCTCCTAACTAACACGGCTTCAATTCAAAAGAGTTAAATCTTCGAAATAATGGTGCACGTATAATCAACAAAGTGCCTTCAAAATTTCACATAAATCGCCGATGTCTTTGGTTACGCGGACGCGTCCTTTGCATTTCCCTGCGATGAAAGAGATCAAGGCATCCCTTCCACAAGAAACATAAATGTCCCTTAGTAATGTAAACGTGATGCCAAAGTTGCTAAGACGGTTTATTACTCGTGTTGAAGAAAGGCGTCCTTTGTAGGTCTCTTTAACTGACTTAAGTCGGGCTTGATATTGGCGTGTGGCAGAATAATGCGAGAAGGGCGTTGCAGTTTGGTATACAAGCTCCTGAAGTGGTTTACCATGGTTGATAAGGACAGCTCGAAGTGCTCTGCAATCCTCCAAGGCATCATGGGCGGTAAACTCTTCTTTGAAGGCTTCGAAATAAATGTCTTGCAGCTTCAGTCTCTCTTTTCCTTTAAATTGTTTTCTACTAGCTATCAGAGAATCTGCAAAAAAGATGTCGTTGTTAAATTCATGCGCAATCTGTTGTTCCTCAATGTTGCCAACCAGGCGTGGTGCATCAAAGGACTGGCCATTGTGAGCAACTAGTAACTTGGGCTTGTTTCCTAGGCTCTTCAGGAACTGAATGAAACCGTTTAATGCCGTCCCTCTGTCCGGTGCCTCTACAGCTTTTCCATTCTTGCACAGACAGCGAACTCCTTGCAAGTACCCAATAGAGAGGCCAGTCGTCTTTGAGGCACCAGGGTCGATAGTCCTCTTTGGCAAAATGTAAGTGGAATACTCCCTTTCTCCCTTCAGATCAATGCAAGCCAACTGGGTAATCTCTGCGTCTTTCTTGAATCCAGTTGTTTCCAGGTCGTAGATCAGCACAACGTAGTCATCAGGTTTTCTCCGATTGTTCACCGGCTTACTAGGTTTCTTAACGGGCTGGGTATTGTTGTCTTTAAGATGCTTCTCGACGTTAACATCCTCACCACTCACACTCATGGCGTTCAGTTCCTCTTGGGTTACTGCTCCAAAGCCAATTCCTATGAGAAATTTTAAGACTGGTTATCTTTTACATTCTTAATTGTGAAAGATCAAAAAAGCAGAGCATTGCATGCAAATTGAAATTTCAATTAATTGATTAATTAATAATTAATCAATAAATAAATAATACAACGGGAAATTTTACCTGAACAGTAAGTTGTTCCCTCCCTTCTTTCTCGGTTCTTTTGATTGTGTTTTTTTTTTTCTTTTCAGTTCTCTCCTCCTCTTTTTAGCGCTACCTTCTTGTTTTCTGTCTGCAGATTGCTTCCTTTTCCGTTGCATTTTGGTAACGTAAACATTCAGCGTTTTTCCTTCCACGCAGCCAATTTTCTTTTCCACAGCCTTCAGATATTCATGTCCTTCATTGAACTGCACAACTGCTGCTGACACACGGTAGTCGCTGCTCTCTGATCCTCCGTAAAATCGTTTCTTTGGGTTCTTTGTTCCCACGACGCTATTGATGCATTCATTACGCTGTGTCGATCCAAGGGGGGCCAGTTTCTTTGCAACGTCTTCCCGAATAAAAGGCTGCAGCAAGCTGTTGAGAAATTTCCTTAATTTTTCACCGCGCAAGTTCCTTCCTCCTGGGAGAGTTGAGTGCCGATAGCCTTCTGGGTCCTTGCTATGCTTACACCAGAGTCCGCACTTACTGTGATCCCCAAAGCTGTGCGGCACAATAGCCCCAATTCCCTCAATAATGCCAGCAACATTGTTTTTGTTCTGGTGAAGAGCATAAGAAAAACACGTTTTTATGTGATCAATGATGCTGTCATTGATTCTGTCATTGTCCGGAGCGAAGTCCATTCCCTTCCCCTCGAACAAACCTTTCGTCAAAGTACAAGTTGCATGATTTACATCCGACCACTTCTCTAAATTACTGTCAACCTCCTCACGCACTCTTGCAATAACTGTGGAGTCATCATCGCCTATTAAAACCTGGTACTTTTCTTTATGACATAGATCAACGGCAATTGATGCTTCCATTGCTTTAGCAGAACCGGTATGGTTGAGCCGACAGTCATGCGGTTTAGGTTGAACTCCCCTTTTTTCCGCCTCAAGGCATTTCCTGCAGTACGTATTTTTTGTCCCGTAATCGAGGCATTTCCCCGTTTCCAATCCCACCATGGTGCCATGACCCGTCCTTGAGTTGTGAGCGCGCCCTTGCTTTTGCCACCCTGCGTTAAACGAACCTTTTAATCCTTCACCTTCTCCTCTACGTTTTTCCTCTCTCCTCCATTTTTCACAGCTTTCTTTTGCTGTTTCTTCGATTAAAATTCCCACCTCTCTTTCAGCTTGTTTCATAGTGTTTTCCGACACAGGTTTTATATTCATTGCTGCCATCAGGCCCTCATACTGACTGTGCCCTAACCCTTGATGAAGACATCCTAAGGCAGCTCTCCGCGCAAGCATATTCTTGTGACTTCCCGGCTGCGCTCCCACATTGTCGTTGTCATTTTCTCCTTGCAGGTTGATTACATTGTGGTGGCCACACTTCTTGCACAGGACATGCAGGTAAACAGGATCTCGCTGAATTTCGTCTGCGACATGTGAAAAATCAAGCGGTCCCCAATCGCATTTCTCACAGTTCCGTAGTTTTAAACTTGACGTTTCGGCTATTATAGTGACGCTTTTTGGCCGGCTAGCCGTCACAGAACGAGTGATGGGACGTGATAGAGCTTCCTTCTCATTGTGGCCGCACTCGACACGCTTTTCTTTCTTTCCAATATTTCTAGTTATGTTTCGAATCAGTTCCTGTTTTTTTGCCAACTTGATATTTTTGGCCCTAACACCCAATGCATTTAGGGAGTGAATAGAAGGGGTTTTGCTCACGTTTTCAACTGAACCACAGCATTCCTCTTCAGTTGACTCGGAAAAACTCATGGCTTTTGGTCAACGACAATAAAGTAAAAAATTGTCTTATATACTTCTCATCACCCATAATTTCACACGTGCATTTGTCGACGAAAATGTGAGACGTTTCATATTCCGCTTCCACGCCAAATTGCCAAGCAAATGCTACCCGTGTATTGATTTTCGAACGCTGCCACATGTTCAGTGGCTTCTTTTATAAATGGTCGAAAAAAAAACAAACAAACAAAACAAAAACAGAACTGTGCTTTGGTCTTAGTCATTGAATTTTATTTACGATAATTATTTAAGCCATTGTCCCTCCCCTACACGGTTCGCAGGCTTTGAGCACTGTCATTCGCCCCCCGGCTTAGGTGTGAATTCTTCGGAGAACTGTCGCACGTGCTCATTTCGTATTCATAAACAAAGGTGTTCGACAGTTCTATCTGAGATCTGATACAGTGTAGTGTGTTATCCGAATTTCCTGTTTCTTGAATTGGAAGCAACGCAGAGCAGTAAAAAATGATGTAGATTCATTGCAATACATTGAAATATATGCAGTAACGGTTTGAGCTAAAACTGCTGAAAGAATTCTGAAAAATGTACAAGAATATATCAATCGTTGCCAGAGCGAAGTTTGCGGTAATTTATAGTGTTTACAAAACTGAAGAGAACTTGTTAAAGAACAAAACGATTGCCGATCGCCTTTTCCCTCAGGATAAGCAAGCATTATAATTACTTGTCGCCAAAATTCAACTTGGTCACTCGTTCTACCTCAGAGCAATTTGTTGTCGAAATTCCAAAACAATTTCATAGGTGAATTCGGAGGGGCTTTCTAGTTACGGACTTCTGCTCCAACGATTTCTCTGAAATTCATTCGGCATATTTATTACATCAATAAATGCCGATACAAGAAATTTCAGCCAAAAATATCAGCAAAATCTTTCACAAGACGCGATTTTCTTTAAACAGTAGGGTCCACTTGGGCGCTAATTTCGTAAAAAATATTTCCCACTGGTAAAATCGGATTATTTCATATTATTGCCAAATAATAGCTGTAGTTCTTCTCAAAGTTTCGTAGACATCGCGCTAAAACCGAAAAGGTTATGACGCAAAGTTCTTCATAGCTGAATGCGCCTATATTAATAACGGAGCCACCTTAAGTCATGTTAACAAACCTCAGCCCAACCTCCATTCAGGGGAAATTTACCTTTGTCCTGAAGGTATCCCATGAGGAATACATGTTCTACTATGTGATTTTTCCAAACAACGTTTTCTGAACAATCCCTTTTCACCCTTGCCAAAGTTCGTCTTCAGGTTCCTTATTTATGTTTCTGCTCCCTGTTTGTCCTTATTATGAATCATAATTTTACTCAGAGACCTACTCGACTGTTTCAAATATTTATGGCAATAACAAACGTTGCTAGAAAAAAGCAAGAAGCTAAGGTACTTGTATTATTCGATAGACTTTGAAACCCCGTTATTGATGCGCGCAAGCTGTGGCTTTGAAATTCTCACAAAAAAGGTAAAAAGAATGAAGAAACGTTTACAAAGAGCGTCAGCAAATGAATAAAAAATTTGAAACTGAAGCCATTTTTTAAGTTATAAATCTGATACGCTGAAACAGCACCGGTTAAACACTTTTTCCGACCATTAAAAGTAGGGAAGAGGGGCTAAAAATAACTTTTTAAAAAAAGTTAATTGTGAAAAACATTTTAGAATATGACCAGTATAATTACTTGTCCTATACCTTTCCCTTGTCCTTAACGCTCTGTTCAACAACTACGTTTTGATTTCTCAGGTCCCTCTGATCCTTTTATTCTTGGGTTATTAAAGTAGACGCGCCTTCACCAGTCTGACCAGGAGAAGCCATACCAAAAATAGATGAGATCATGATGCGACAATTTAATACAATACAATCTGTCCATTCCAAACATTTTAAGGCGCTTATCTGTGCTTAAGTATCTTTTTAATTTTACTACTACTACTAAACCACAATTAGGGACTGTTTACATGGAGGTGGGGGACCTCAGGTAGGTGAGGTAACCCGCTTAGGTGGGGTAACCTGTTTGTCCACATAATGTCTCATTTTAATTTGATCACGTTTACATGATAGGTGGGGTGACCCGCCATATTTTACCTCACCTACCTGGGGTCCCCACCTCCATGTAAACAGGCCCTTAGTTAATAATCAAATAAGTGATTATCTATTAGTGGTTGTTCTGAGTCTTATAGAACAAATAACGTTAAAACAGCGATCATGGTGGAAATTAAAGAGGTAGCTACTACCACCCTCTTAACTTCTTTTCCCGTATTATGATAAAGGCAATGAAAATGATAATAATGATAGTGATGCTGATGATGATGATGATGATGATAATGCAATTATGACTTTTTAAGAACGGCCACAAAGTGCTTTTGCCAGTTCTGCGCCTGAAATACTAGCTACTACACAAACTACCAATAGAATTACAACTTACGACTAACTAAACTATACATGTAATGCAATAAATATAATACAGTAATTAATATCCTTAGTATTTTTCCTTTCCATGCAGTTTTTATGTTGTACGCCATTTCCGCTCTCCCTTTTATTGCGACATTCTCCATCTATATAATATTGTGATTGCTACATAAGTTCAGTAACATCTGTAAACCTGAAGAAGGCTGGTATGGCCAGCCAAAATATTGTTATAAAAAACAATACACGTTGTTTTAAATCAGCTTTGCAGTAGTCTTTCGACTTCTCGTTCTTGAATAAATATTACACCGTCAATTCAGATGAATGCAACCTCGCACAAATGCAACAATATTAGCACCATCCATAAGAGGAGAGATCATTTTCTGGTTTGCCTTATTGCTTACGGATTAGTTTTTGCTTGGACTGAAAGAGGTTGGTGGGAGGAAACATAGGACAGCCCAACACACCCCTCCCTGCGTACATTTCATGCCTAATATCGTTTTCGATAGTCTGAAGCAAAAGTGTTGTTTTGAGCACATCGATCTTTAAAGCCATCTCCCTGGCCTAACCATCATCCTCGTGTTTGAATTGTCAATCCAGGTTTCTAAATAGGAATGTATTTTCCTTCAAACGCTAGCGTTTAATCTTTTTGCTCATTGAGCAGCCGAACCAGCTAGGTACAACGTGTGCTGACTAAATATTGAACTTCAAATTAGTTCTTTTTCCCCTCGAAATTAAATTAAAGTAATTTGTGTAGAGTAAGACTAACCTTCTGTCACGGCAGTTGTTTTCGTAAGAGTTTTCTTAGCAATTAGAAGTAGAAACAAGTCTTCAGGATTGGCGACTTGTTCGGTTCGGTAAAAAATAATTCATAAATTTTTGCATAAATTACATGCAGCAAACTACACCATAATGAATATTCACAGAGCACTGCACGCTTTTTGTGATGAGCCAATACAGATGGCGAACGTACAAAGATCAATAAAATACGTTTTTGCACCCCTATTAATTTAATTCAAAATTAAAAATCTTCTGTAACAAAGATTTTTACCCGAAACGTTTGAAAACTAGCTTTTGATAGCATCTTAGTTTTATCAGGGACTTAAAAAGCCACCGTCCAAATATAGGAGAAATTAACGATGTAAAAAGGAAGTTTCGGGTTTATTTAAGAACTGAAATCATAAAAATATGCAGATTAAAGCATCGATAAATTTAACCATAGTGACGTAAAATCTAATTAAAAGCAAGGAAAACAAAGAAGAACAGTTAGTAGGGTGGCTTGGCGCCAAAAAATGTCCGTTTTGTGCACTTTCGAGTAGGGTCATGCAGGTCAGATTCAGAAGGGTTGCCAAGAAAACGGGCGTTCAGCGGAATGGGCCAGAACCAAACCGGATCTGCAGGGGAGAGGGGCGTTAAAGATATACTTTTAAGTAAATCTGAATAAACGAATTTACAAAATGTCTATGTAAGTGATACCCTCCCAATTTAATTTTGTACTTGTTAACGTCCGAGTTAACATTTCGAAGAGCAAGAGAAGAGCTCCCTTGTGATTTTGGCGGGAAACAAGACTGGCGTTGGATGGTAGCTGGGCCAGAGGTGGCACTCTGCATACAGAATTTTGAAAATGACACCTGTTCCGTTATCCACGATCGAAAGAAGCAAGGAAAGCACCACGACCGAGATTATTCCACACGGAAAGCCTTACAAAATATGTCAGGAATCTTGCTGAAATCATCGCTGATTTTGTGAATCCTTTCTTAGAAGATTGTCTTGAACTGATTGCCGAATTTTTATTATTTATTAGTTAAGATTACCATTAAAATAACTCGGTAGAAACAAGTCACTGATATTTTACCTCACCAGGGTCTTACCAATCCTTACTTCATAAATATTTCTGACACTTTTCTATTAGTAACAAAGCCTGGATTTCTGTCCTCGGAGATAACTTACATCTTGTCCATACGAAAAAAACATTCCCAGTTTTTCCTATTTCAAAACTTGTCCCACTCAATTTCTCGGAAGTTTTTTTATTTTATAAATTACATAAACTATTGAAAAACGAAGGCAGTAGAAAGGCAGTATAAAGCTCTTTTTCCGCGTAACACTACAGATCGAAAATTGTACTTTAAACTGACGTTGCCAAACGACGCAATTTTGTCCGAAAAATGCCTGGCATATCCTTTTGTTGAATAAAAGAATTGGGAGCTCTGGTCATTTTGCCGGTTTTTTGCCAGCAGGAAACTCAGCTACTTTTGAAACAGATAATATACTTCTCCTCAGGCGTTCATTGAACATTCATAGAACAGTGACAATTATTAGATTATTGTGCTTTACAATTATTTTTGCTAGTTTCCTTTTCAGTGGACTCTTTTTATAGAAGGCGATTATATGTGTGCAAAACAGGTAGAAGTAATCAGCAAAAGTTTAATTGGTCGTAGAAGCCTTGAAGTCAAACAAAAAGAAACTCTGTTGATTTTTTAATTTAAACTACAGCTGCAGCTAGACATACAACAGAAAGCCAGTAATTACCACAACAACAAAAATAGCAAGTCTGTATAGAGAGAAAAATATCTGACAGCTTTACAGCAAAAGATTTCACAGTAAACGAGTGTCTGGACTGAAATGGCGTTTGTGGGTTTATTCAGTTCAATGAAAGTATATGTCCTTCCGGGTAGAACACTATCGCTTGTATCACCGATCACCGATGGGGGCATTTTTGAGCACAAGCAATGTCGCTTTCGCCCGATGTAGGAGATCTAAGACTGATTCTGGATTCCACGCGGTGGACTCCGCACTGTGGAACTGTCAGTGGAACTTGGATTCCTCAAGAAAAGATTTCCCGGATTCCATTACATGGGGCGAAATGCTTTGCTAGACGAAACAGATGGAAGGCTTGATCTCCCGGCAATTTCAACTGCAGTTTCAGCCTCCAGTGAGAACACCGCGTGTGGTACAAGGGTCCGCAATGGCTAATGGGATTTGCCAACAGCGAGCAAAGGCGGAAAAATCGTACAAAAAAAAATCATGCGTGACTAGACGCACGAGCGTCGTCAGCCAGTGAAAACTGTGAATCATTTATATCCGTTACCTCGCAATCAGTGAAAATGCCGTAGCAATCCAGGAGTTCTACTCATCTAAAAACATGAAGCTGACTGTTCGAAAATCATTGTGGCTGTTAGGTTTCTTAACATTATTTTATTATACATATAGAAACCTACAAGCCCCCAGTATGGTTTCCAGAGCGGGCAACAGACCCGTGAATTGTGAAAAAAGCGCCAAGGAGATTCAACAATTAGTGGACTTAGCACATGAGGTGCATAAAGTACTTGACGAAATTGGAATTAAACACTGGTTGATGTTTGGATCACTTTGGGGTATTCAAAGAAAACTCTACAATCCACTTCCTTGGGATGACGATGTAGATATAGGAGTCTCTGGAGACGATGTTCACTATCAGAGTCTGTCTCGGGAGAAATTTCTCTCAGCTTTTACAACCAAGGGTTTTACGTTAAAAGAGCGTCTGGATCGAAATGGCATTGTTGGTATATTCAATCAAAAGATATGTCCCTCCGGCTGGGTTGATATCTTCATATTTTATGACTACTGGGGTAATATGAAACGAACAGGATGGGAGACGTGGCTGGCACCTATTAACTATAACCTTTATTCCTCTTTCTCTTCGCGAGCTGTAGAGGGGACATTGCCCAAGGCTCGATTTGGTGATTTTGACATGTACGTGCCTAAAGATATCCTACTTGTTCTTAAAAGTGTATATCCTTTTAATTGGTGGGTCGAAGACAGACCTCGAAACTGTGTAAACAAAAAGATTTGAAAATAAATCAATAGCTCATTCTCGCATGATCAGGATTTGCATAGAATACGAAATGCACAATATCCACAACTGATGTAAGGATTATAAGGATGCAATGTTGTGAAAGACGTTTTGGTAAATGAACGTGATAAGTATTGTAAAAAAATTCCGGAAATTACGGTACGTGCCGTTTACCATTTGCCTAAAATCATATTCCGGATTGTCGCGCAGCGCTAGACTGGATTCTAGTTACAACATGAAACTAGTACGAACTCAAGAGACTTGTAAATGGTAAACGAATTTCCATTCAGAACCTCTGAACCAGAAAAACGGGACTACCTTTTCAGAATTTCCGTTTGCCCGGGAATTTTCCAGTGGGACGAACCAAAAAAACGTTTAACATTTACATCCCAACAGGAATTATGGTAAACAACTTCGTACCTCTCCGCTGGTCTCTTCTCCAACCTGGGTGTAGTGATAAGTTATGAACGTTTCTAACGTTTGGTGGCCACATGCACTGAAAGCCACTTTACTAAGAAAACTGCCCGCGGCAGTCATGAAATAGATAATTTCATGGCTTGACCGATTTGTCTCCCAAAACTCTACATATCTGCATTTACGTTTAAAGAAAAATAAATATTATTTTCTTTAATGCTACAAAATGTGTTGGAAAGCGATGGGAACAAAGGTGTTGTTGCTGTTTTGGCTTTCACTTCGCCAATAGTCGCCGAACAAATCAGAAGAAGATTTAAATTTCTTTTCGCAAGAAAAATCCTTGGAATCGAGTAAGGTACTGACTCACGTATGCAAAACTGTCAAAAGTTTTACTGATAAAGAATAATTTCAGTAATTTGAATGACAATAACACAGAATTTCATTCACATATTTAAAAGAAAAGACTGACAAAATGGTCTCTCCATAACATAGTCTAGAAGAGAAAAAGATCATACGAATTCGCTTTAGTCAATTTTTAATTAATCATTTGCTTGACTTGCTATTCAGTATAGTAATTAGTATGAAAACAGCGCAAATAGTGACCGGAAGCGGAATTGCAAACTATATATTAGGATGTTTTTGTACAAGTGGTGAGACGTGCGTGCAGTCATGGAAACGCCTTTATCCCCATATTCGAGATCTTAGTTAGTTCCGAAACGTTGTCTGCCCCTAATAAGCCTTTTTACATTAGTTGATCACGTGATCAACTTTCTGTAAACACGAAAACAGTTCATTTTCGAAAAGTTTTGTTAGCAGGAGCTGAAAAAGCATATTAAAATAAGGCAACCTGTAAATTTTCAGCCGTATATCTCATAAGTAGCGATCGCAACGGCAGTCGAGAATTCAATGATCTTAGAAGGTTTTGTGTGTGTACGCTTCGCTCAGTCACAGAAATCGCGCCGCTAAACCGTTCTTGTGTGTGAACAAAAGCCCTATTCCAGCCTCGCTCCCAGTCGTCCTCGGCGATTTCGGATGTGACGTCACCTGTCAAGCTTGTGGCGAAAATTCGCCTCGCGCTATCGCGCTCGGTTCCAAGTCTCCTCTTGTAACTCAGATAGCGCGAACTGGCCTGGGTACGAGGCTGGCCCTATCCGGCACGATTTTCAGTACGGATAGAAGAAACGCGTTTACGACATAATGAAACACCGTGCAAAACGACTGACGATTGGCCAATGAGAGACCAAAATCCGACCCTTTGTTGTAAATATGACATGTGATTAGCTGATGAATCTTTAAGTTGTTATACTGTAATTTGTACCATTATGATCACGAGTACCGATTATGACTTTGAAATTTAGAGCAAGTTCTCCGGAAGGCGACCACCCAAAATGTTAAGGCTAATGGTCGCACTTTTAAAAGGGCGGTGGTCGCAGATGAGCGCCGCAGTGTCTTTTTCGGTATCAATTGACACATATCTACTTTAATATTTAAAAGGGCATTGAAGGGGGCGGGGAATTCAGAGTAACACCTTGAGTTCAGTAAACGTAAAACCCCTGTACTTAGCTCGTGCGACAGTATTGAAACAGATCAATTTATCTTAAGAAAACGCCGGGAGACGAGATTGCAGCGCATCAGAAATAACAACTTTTGGTCTTTGGTTTTTGCTAAGCAAAATTTGTGGAAAGTCTATCAAAACATAAAAGGTGTGTAAAAGCGATGTTGCGGATGTGCCAAGGGAGTTGCTCGCTCCGGCTAAAGGATCTTTGTAATAGTCTTATATGTGCACTGACTTCCATGGGAGAGGTGCCTAAGTAAAAACGAAAACGTGAACTAGGTTAAGTTTTGCTTTCTCTTGTGGATTGTATCATTATATACTTAAAAGTGCGAACAGCATTTTACGCCAAGGTAAGAAAGAACAATACATGAAGCAATCGCTTAACACCATTGAGTAACGTTTAATTGCACGGTAAAAAAAAACTTCAACGAACGCGTGACACGGGTGGCAATGGAGGGTGTGACTAAAGAATAGAACAACTCATAACTATGCTGTCGGGGTCACGATTTGTATTTTTCGCTGGAAATTAGACTGAATGGTTGGATTCACAGCTTTTTCTAAGTGAGTGTAAGTGAAAAAAAATACTGAACAAGTAAAACATCAAGTCAGCTGGATAACCTTGTTTATGGAGTACAAAATGTTGAACGAAATTTAAGTTTTCTCCTCTGTCGTATTACAGTACGCACTAACTAAACTATACTACAATCCTCATTTCAAAGATGAGTGAGTCTGAGCGTCGACAGATAGGATATAACAGCCTCTTGGAAGCAGATGGACAAAATCAATCGTCAGAAGCGACAAACAGTGAGCCAGTGCAAGCAAGTAATATTTCACTTTGCAAGCGAATCGTGATATGGAGAAGATACCTAATATTGATTTTAACACCGATATTACTCATGCCTCTTCCGATCGCAGTACCTGGAAGGGTAAGAAGAATTTGCTTTTTTATATGTTGGTGTACAGGAGTTTCTTATTGTAAACAATACACACTAACTAGATGGTACTGAATAGTGAAAAAGACTGAAATGTCAAATCGTACGAAAGTGGATCGTGTTCGGGTTAAGGTTAGGCCGGAAATAGTTCTGCTCCTTATCTTAAAGTGTCTAGAAGATGATGTCTTCTTGCGGAAACGTCAGAACGCTTTCTTTTGTATTATCACGGTCAGCTGTTAGTAACGCATTTTTTTCTGTTTAATTTACGAAAGCCTTCTTTCGACGTCTTCGACAGATGCCGCATGAATTCAAACAAAATTCAAGTTCACAAATCACAACATTAGCCTTGAATGTTCAAAACTGATCGAGCGTTTTAGGTGTTCTCTTGCTCAACCCGGGATAGGAGCGGGGTGGGGGGTGGACGACATCCATGTTAAGATGAGAGGGATGCTCGTTGTCTAGCCGAGGGGTAAAAATTGCAGATTTCTATTTTATCTGTTCAGGACGGGAAAATGATATTTACACCTGTAAAGATATCACTTGGGGTTGTGCATAAAGACATATCTATAAAACAATTCAGCAATCAAATGCCTATATATTGCGTTGACTATGGTCTTCTTTAGGCCGGAGTCAAATAAAGTCAATCGTCGGATCGAGCAAAGCCCAGATTGGTCTCCCGTTGCATCCAAGCCTCTTTCCTATAGGAGTTCGTCGGGGCGCCTAACTCCCCGGAACACAATATCAGTAATCTTAGTCAGCAGTTATGTAGAGGTCTACCCAGACGAAAATTCTCAACTAGGAAACTTTAGAAAAGCCCGGATACTTTTGAGCGTGTATAATTAATCAATTTTTCAGGAAGCACGATGTGCATACTGTATACTCATCATGGCGGTGTACTGGGTGACCGAGGTTGTGGAGCTGGCTGTCACCGCTCTCCTTCCGTTGGTTCTGTTTCCGTTATTTGGTGTCCTTGGATCCAAACAAGTCTCTACTCCTTACTTCAAGGACACAAACGTACTCTTCTTGGGAGGCTTGATTGTTGCAGTCGCTGTGGAACAATGGAATTTACACAAACGGATCGCTCTTCGAATTCTCTTATTGGTGGGAGTTCAGCCTCGACGGTAGGTTAATTGTGTACCGTTTAAAAACCAACGGTAGTGGTATTTCTTTACGATTAAAGTACGCAGTACTACAACCAGTAGCGACTGCCTGTAGCATTGAGTAACCAATCTAATTGAGCCACATGAACAGTAGGTTTATTTAATTTACGAATCTGTTGGTCAGTTCACACAACTGCTTTAGTTTCGGTTTGCGTTACTTAAGCTAATAAGATAATCCGATTGAAAATTTAGCCATGGGCAGACGTAAAATATTGAAATGAGTTGTGATCGATAAGCAAAAGTATTTTTGTTCAACGTAAAACTAATGATAAGGATAATGATGATGTTGGTGACGATGATGATGATGATGATGATGATGATGTTGGTGACAATGATGATGATGACGACTATGATGATAGCCAGTGTCTAGTGGGCAATACTCTCACACGCAATGCGGGAACGACATATTAGCGGGATGTCTTGTACGGACGCAAACTTTCAAGGGAAGATAATATTTCTGAACTGGGAAAAGTTTGAACCCACTAATCATTTCATAAGTAGGTTGAGCAAGATCGTCCGGGTGAACGCAGTCATGAATAGGACTGTTGTTGACAGTGACTGACTTTTCCACAACCTGAGCGGTAGTCATCTTCAGAAAACTCTGAAATTGACTACTGCACAGGTTGTCGAGACGTCAGTCACTGTCAACAACAACAGTCCTATTCAAGACCACGTTCACCCGGACGATCATGCTCAACCTACTTATGAGTATCGATTATGAGTATTCCCGAAGTTATTTCGTACTATGGCGATTTTATCGAGAGGTAGTAGAACAGAGAACTAGAAAATCTGGAAAGGAAGTTGTGGACCTCGGACGTTCATATGGTGAAACTATCAGGTTCATATGGGAAGATAGCTTTATTTTGAAATGTTAAAATCAACTCTTCTTTTGTCCATGTTTACAGGTTAATGCTCGGCGTAATGTTGACTACAGGGTTTCTTTCCATGTGGATAAGCAATACTGCCACTACCGCCATGATGGTGCCTATTGTCGAGGCAGTATTGAGAGAAATTAGAAACAAAAGTATAAAGAATAGATTGCAGAAGAAGGACTTTGGCGAAAACATTCAGGCGGATGAGGTAAGAAAGCAGGCGACACCAGTTTGCTCTGTCATCAGAAAACCAGCCGGAAGACAAAAGACTATTTAGCATATTCTATATCTGAAAAAAATCTGAAAAGGGAGCCAGCAGACTTGCCAGTTAGTAACATGCGATATTTAAAAATTATTCCTCAAGCCCGAATGGGCTCTGAGTTGGGCTATTGACTCAGAAGCCATGAGGGCAAGAGGAACAATTGTTTCTTTTTTGCCGCCGAAAAGCCCGCGTTTTCCGCTACTAGTGGGCTATAACAAATAGCCTAGCAGTAGCTCAACCAATCAGAACGCAGCATTGATAATAGACCACTAGTTGGATTTTACTAATAGTGTATAGTCTAACGATCCCTGAAAGCATCCTAACGACTCCACTAATTTCAGACAGAAGAGGGCGGGGCCGTAGCCCCTGGCACTATTTTAAATTCGCCCCATATGCAGCGATCACTTTGAATTAGTTAAGGTGGCTCCGTAATTAATACAAGAGCATTTAGCTGTGACAAATTTTCCGTCATAACTTTTTGGTTTTTAACGCGATGGCTGCGAAACTTTGCAAAGAACAACAGTTATCATTCGGCAATAATACGAAATATTCCGATTTCATTGATGGTAAATATTTCTTGAGAAATTAGCGCTTGAAAGGACCCTACTGTTCAAAGAAAATCGCGTCTAGTAAAAAATTTTGCTGATATTTTCTACTGAAATTTCTGGTATCGGCTTTAATTGATATAATAAATATGCCAGAGGAATTTCAGAAAAATCGTTGGAGCAAAAGTCCGTAACTAAAAGTCGCTCAAAATTCAGCTGTGAAATTGTTTTGGAATTTCAAAAATAAATTACCATCAGGTAGAAGGAGCCATCAGTTTGAATTTTCGGGACAAGTAAATTCAACGTTTGCTAATTCTTAAGACGAAAGCCGATTGCCTATCGTGCTATTCTTTAAAAGGTACTTTTTAGTTTTAGAAGCACTATAAATTGCTCCAAACCTTGCTCTGAAGTAGAATGACTTGTTCTTCGACATTTTTAAAATATCCCTTGGCAGTTTTGGCTTAAACTCCTGCTGCATACATTTTGATGTATTGCAATGCATTTTCAACGACTTTTACTGCTGTTCGTTGCTTCCAACTCAGGAAAAAAGTATTGAGATTGGACGCTACCTCGTATCAGAGCTCAGACAGAACTGTCCAGCACCTTTGTTTATGACTACAAAATGAGCACGAGCGGCAGTTCTGCGAGGAATTCGCACCTCACCCAGGGGGGACGAACGACCACGATGACCATGCCTGTGAACCGAATAACATCACAGTGCAAAATAAAATTATCCCTAAAATACTGCCTGTGATTAAATTTACAACTCTGAAATTTTTGTCACTCCTTCCTTCAATGAATGGGTATTTTTTCTTGATTATTAGGTTTTGCTCTACAATACATGTTTATACAGATCGGTTCACAGACATGGGCATCATTGTCATTCGCGATCGTCCCCCCTGGCTGAGGTGCGAATTCCTCGCAGAAACGCCGCCCGTGCTCATTTTGTAGTCATAAACAAAGGTGCTGGACAGTTCTGTCTGAGCTCTGATACGAGGAAGCGTCCAATCTCAATACTTTTTTCCTGAGTTGGAAGCAACGAACACCAGTAAAAGTCTTTGAAAATGTATTGCAATACATCAAGATGTATGCAGCAGGAGTTTGAGCCAAAACTGTCAAGGGATATTTTAAAAATGTCGAAGAACAAGTCATTCTACTTCAGAGCAAGGTTGGAGCAATTTATAGTGCTTCTAAAACTAAAAAGTACTTTTTAAAGAATAACACTATAGGCAATCGGCTCTTGTTTTAAGAATTAGCAAACGTTGAATTTACTTGTCCCGAAAATTCAAACTAGTGGCTCCTTCTTCCTGATGGTAATTTATTTTCGAAATTCCAAAACAATTTCACAGCTGAATTTTGAGCGACTTTTAGTTACGGACTTTTGCTCCAACGATTTTTCTGAAATTCCTCTGGCATATTTATTATATCAATTAAAGCCGATACCAGAAATTTCAGTAAAAAATATCAGCAAAATTTTTTACTAGACGCGATTTTCTTTGAACAGTAGGGTCCTCTTAAGCGCTAATTTCTCAAGAAATATTTACCATCAATGAAATCGGCATATTTCGTATAATTGCCGAATGATATCTGTTATTCTTTGCAAAGTTTCGCAGCCATCGCGTTAAAAACCAAAAAGTTATGACGGAAAATTTGTCACAGCTAAATGCTCTTGTATTAATTACGGAGCCACCTTAAAACTGTTGTAGGAATGATTGCCACCATTAAAAAGATCATTGAAGAGTTGTTTCTATATATCTCTACCATCGCTGAACCTTCTTTTCAATGATCCTTTCGATGACAGGGATCGTCGGTTCCATTCACCAGGAAACCATACCGGACTTAAAAGAGAAAAGAAATATTCAAAAACTTTAGATTTACTTCTCAAGTGGTTGAATGGTGATTCTTTAGCAAGGACGTTCGAGACAAATCCACTGAGAGCTCGAACCAAATAGTTTACCATGACAACAGTACTAGCAGGAAAGTTTTCCTAAGTAGCTGTGGCTTGGAGTTTTAAAAGGCTCTTACTACAAAAATACACTATGATAAATCTGACAGAGTGGCGTTTTTGCTCCAGAAGTGCGTCACCTAAAATCGTGTCAGTTGTATAAAATACATTGTACTTCTCTTGAATTGAAAGCTGCAGCAGGCCATTCCGGCGAACGCATCCTTTGAACTTGCCGAAATAAATGAGAATCAGGAAACGGAAGATACTGAGAAGACGACAGCAGCAGTTCAGGATCCTGAAATCACCAGCGAGGGTGGGAAGACCTCTGACAGCAAAGACGCTGGTGGTCCCGTCGAAAAAGGAGCAAGGTTCTTACGGTTTCGGGAATAACTTTTCACCAGGGGTACCCAACGAGAATATAGTTCAAAACCACTTAAACATAGCATTGTTAAGCATATTTTAGTATTTAAACGGTAAATATAGGCATATTTTCATCCCCTAAAAATTTTTCATTTGTTTGGATTTCCAGCTTAAAGTCTAGTGATCCGAAAATTGTAGGGATCAAAACTTACCTTTTCGAAAATTTCAGCCAGAAAAACGGTTCCCGAAAATTCTAGGTGACCTTTTAAGGGTAAAAATCCGTTAAAAATGGGCAATCATACCATTTTTTTAGATGTTCGAAAATCCTAGGAGAGGCAGGCAAGCAAGAAATTTTACAACAAATGTTCCAAAAATTCTAGATCTCAAATCGTTTTCCGAACAGATATTTTCCGAAAATTGTCGTTGGGTGCCCCCGTTTTCACGCCCACTAACTTGCTAACCAAGGGAAAAGGTGCTCAGTAGATATAAGCCAAACAATAAGTGCCATGTCATAAGTCATTTTGGGCTCAACGTCAACAAAGTGCGAATAACTGAAGTTTATGACTGGAGTGTATCTCTGTTTTATCATGCTAGGCTAATGAGAGTATCGACGCCTTAAAGTTTCTCTATTTGTTGACTGAAGTGTATTTTATCATGTTATGCTAATGACAGTATCGAATGCCTTAAAGTTACTCCATTTGCTTTTGTTTTTAGATCATCAGTAAATTCTTTTCGAGAAGATAGTGATACTGAGGTAGGTCCTCGTTGATGAGTACTAGCATGCATTGCCTTGAATGATGAGGTGAGACGGCCTACTAACTTTGACCCTTCTAACTGGTATAGAACGCCTTCATACTGTCGAATGTTGTGAGCGGGCTTGACAATTTTGATTAAATTTGAACTTGAATTTTAAAATTGAAATAAGCCTGTTGGACATGCTGGATCATCATCAAGAATGTGGCTCAAGTCCAATTAGCCTTTTAACAATCGATATAGCCTGCTCCAGTCTCCAAAATAGTGAGGAAAGCCAGGAAAGTGGATCCAGAAAAGTTCCGCGAAAACCGAGTGAGAGCTGGAGTAGTGGAGTAGTGAAGCCTGTAAGCACTGTTTTCAATACCTCATTCCGGTATACCAGCTCCTGATATACACTATGATTTATCAATTGCGACAATTTACTTCAACACTTACGTAAATCATTTGGCTTCGCGCGCACAGAGTTTAACAAACATGTGGAGCAATGAAACCCGCCTACAATGCACCTTTTGGCGTTTTGGCATTTTGACACGAGAAACGGTTTTTCAGGATGTGGGTGGGGTAGTCAGCTGATTTAGGTATCTGAAAAGATGCTTGTAGACTCTCCTCCCTCTCTCTTCCCGCCATTAATCGCTCGTTCGCTTTTTTACTGCTCGCTCGCTTTTTTTCCTCATCCGCACTGACCGCCAGAGCCTGGCCCAGGCTAACAACCTATACAGACAGAAGTCGCGATTGGAAACAGCGTGGCTACATTATCGTCTACAATCAGTTGATGGCTGATTAAGCCGCAATATCAACAGAAACGTCCTGATTTTATTGGCTCTGATTACCTCGCCTTCATCCGGGTAGGGTGGTTCAACCATATAATTCTTTTTGAGAATAACCCTAAAATGTCTGACATTAAATTTGAGGAGATTTCAGTTTCAGAACGCCGAGACTCATTACTACAACAGATTTTGCAAGGGCATGATGTTAGCTGTTGCTTACGCTGCTAATGTTGGTGGAACTGCCACGCTGACGGGAACTGGTCCAAATCTTGTGTTTGGTGGACAGGTTAACCAGTAAGTCATTTTACATCAGTAGGCCGTAATTTTTCTCAAAGAAAATAACATCGGTGCTGTGTTAATAAAAGTGAGGGTCTGGATGGGGTTAACTGACAACTGACAAATCGCCTAAAATTTAACTGACAAATATTATTTGCCTTTGGGGGAGGGGGTGGTTTACTGACAAATGACAAAGGACCTGTTTGTCCTTTATTTTCCACAGACAATTTGATCAAATGTATGTTTATATGGGTAATCTTAGCATCAGTTTTCGAATTCCGTGCTTAATTTACATTATATATGCATTTTTAGATAAATTTCCGATTACAAATAAATAAGTTCCATAGTTAATTATTCATAATCAAGCATTTAACTGAAGACTGACAAAAAGCCCAAAATTCAACTGACAACTGACAAATGGCCAAAATTTTTTGCAGACAACTGACATTTGTAACCTTCCCAACCTACTCCCCCCTCTGATATCCAAAGAAGTCTATATAATCAACTGGCGGGAATCTCCTCTGTTGTAGCAAGTTACCACCGTTACAATACAGTATCGATTAATCTTGAGATAAGATAACTGCCTACGACAATTACCACCTCATACGCAATATAGAAAAAGGCCGGTCTTTTCTGCAGCAGAAAATGCTCTTGTCATGCGCAGTTTGATCGGTATTTCAGTTCTCGACCCTTACTGACAATAATGGTGCCTAAGAACAAAGTTCATCATTTCAAAGTGCTCCAAAATCAAACACAGTTCAATTCTAGTCTCTTCTTAAATGCTCGTAAGAAAGTTTGGAGGTTTTCGGTCGATCTTATAATCTACAGCAAGGAGATAATTGGGATAACTTCTTTTAATTTCCTCTAAGCGTTTCTGAAAACTTGCAACCCGTTTAGTTCAATTTCGAAAAACGTTTCAGTAAATATCGGCACCTTTATAATCAATTAACACTTAATGTTTTCTAGTCTTTTCCCCGAGAGTCCCGGCTTCAGCTTTGCCATGTGGTTTGGTTACTCATTTCCTCAAATGGTTATCCTTCTGTTTGTTGCTTGGATCTGGATTCAGCTATTATTCCTAGGATTCAAGTAAGTCATAGTTTGTAGCACCTGTGAGAGTGATTTCCCTGTTAGGTGGCGTCTCTGGATAAACCAGAAACGTTCTATTTCACCTGCATAAGAGCCTCAAAACCGAACTGACAATCCTGGAAGAAAACCAAGTGAAAGCCGGGAAGATGAACAATAGTTCAATACCCGATCTCAGGCTATTTTTTTCTTGGAAGGCTTTATAAAACTTTTGAGTGAAACCCAACACGCATAGATATTTTCTCACCCTCTACCACTTGTAAACATATACACTCAACATTCTCTTTTTCCTCTCCATTTAGCTTCCGTAAATGTTTTCGCAAGTATGTCTCCAGGCAGCGAAGATCACGGAACAGAGACAACCAGCAAACAAAGGTCGTCAGAGAGCTTTTGGAGAATCAGTACAGAGCACTAGGAACAATGTCGTAAGATTAACAAATCTTGTATATGATTACAAAAACTTGTATAATGTACTTATCCCGCACATCATATTTGTGTTCAAGGATAGAACCCCTTTAGAATTTCTCGAGGACTCTTAATTTGTTTCGATTCCTGCATTTCTAACTAGGTTTGCCGAGAAAGCCGTCCTTGGTCATTTCATCCTGTTGGCGTTGCTGTGGCTGTTTCGTGAACCTAAATTTATGGACGGATGGTCCATAGCATTCAAAAAAGGGTAAGACTTGCATTACTTCCTCTATTAGTACCACTAACGTTACACCTCCACAAATTTCACTTGCTCTTTTTTCCAGCTACGTTAGAGACGCCACAGCAGCAATGACGGTAGCGTTCTCACTGTTTGTATTCCCTTCACAAAGACCAAGAACCTTCGCTACTGGTGGTTCAGGTAAAAAATAAATGATAAATTGCATACTGAATGTTGAGTCGGAGTCACTTTTGACTTTACTTTATAATTTTCTAAAAGATTGAAAGCCAACCAAACGCAGGAAGAACGCGGAATATAGCTTGCCGCTAAGAGACACAACCTGCGGCAGGGCGACATTTCACCTTAAGTCCGAAGAAGTTTATAAGGACATAGCTCATACTAGAAATACTGAGTACACCTGGTCATATGTGGTTGTAAGTGACTTAAATTGGATATTTGAACCAATGAAGGAACATATAATCGATATACTCGGTACAGGCACACCGTCGAAAGGCATGATAAACTTGGAACTTTCGCCGGAGTATTTGGGAACGTCCATATGGGTGGTTCCTGATTTTCTAATGAAGTAATTCATTTTATGATGTTTTTTATGATGCTATGGTCATCCACTGATGACCGAATTCAGAAGTATTCGTCGATGTTAGTGGCTTTCCCTGGACAAATCCAATGGTGAATTCTCTATAGTATATAAAAAATGAGTGCTCTGCTATGGCTTAGGGTCTATAACCATGATTTCGGCTTGTACCTATTTCCACTCAACAAGGTTTGTTTAGATATTCCGGATGCGCTTCTCACTATCTGTTTCACGCGCTTGTCTTGTGATATGCAAATCAGCCAAACCAGCTAAGAAATGGTATGAAATGCGCATGTGCATCAGCTGATTGTGTCCCTTTTAGGAACAAGGATTATCGTGGTACTGTTTGGTAATGTGGTGTACAGGGTGTTTTTTTTACTACAACCAGTACTCGATACTAACTTCAGTTTTGGTCCGGATTTGTAAGGTTTATTCGTGCTGGTATGTTTTCTATAGTGAACAAGCTACCATCCGGTCTATTGGAGTTCAGAACCATGTCTAAGAAGTTTCCATGGCATCTTATTATTCTGCTTGGTAGTGGATTTGCTCTGGCAGAAGCTTGTAAGGTACGTATATGCCAACCTCGTTCCCAGGACCCTCTCCTACTCGAGCCTAGGAACGAGAGACGGACAGATAGTTTACTCTGTCAGTTAAGCCGTGATGTTATTGGCTATGAAGACTCGTGATCAGTAATCAGTACGAGTCTTCATAGCCAATAACATCACGGCTTAACTGACAGACGACCGATAACATCGCAACGTATTTGACCAATCAGATCAATAACCGGAGTATAATACCATCAACTGACGTGATACAACTCACTTTGACTCTGAAGATGACTATCGCACAAGTTGTCGAAACGTCAGTCACTGTCAACAACAACTGTTTTAGTATTGTTTGGCTTCTCTTCCGAGCAGCTGCTACATTACCCCTCTCTCCCTCGCTGCAACGGACAAGTACTGGAGGACCCTGGCAACGAAGTTTCTCATAAGCGATAAAATTGTTTTATACAACAAACTGCTTTCCTTTGTTAATGCTAATAAAAAATTATTCACTCTTAGATAAATAATCTGCTCCATGGTGAATATCTTCATTTACCCACCACTTTAACAAGTTTTTTCTACGTGAGGAAAAAGATATAGCGCAGAATGCGATAAGACAGATAGAGAGATGGTGGGCCAAGTTACCAGACAGGGGAAGGCTGTCGAACTAATCTGTGATACACTCCGGATTTATCCAAGTCTTTCACTTAAAGTTAGTTAAGAGAACCTGTGCCATAGTCTTATCCTTATGAGACTCTGAACGAAGTCCTATGGTATTAGCGATAACTCAAATGAACCCTCTTCCATTCAGCAGTACTTTAAAGTTGAACAATAAGTAATATGTCTGGAATTTTGGTATTAAATAGTTTTGATTTTGACTTGTTTTCAGGAGTCCGGCCTGTCAGAATGGGTAGGAACACAGCTGAAACACCTCGACGCCATCCCACCAGTTGCGATCGTAATCTGTATTTGTGTAATGATCACCACTTTCACTGAATTTACGTCGAATGTAGCAACCGCGACAATATTTTTACCGATATTGGCCTTCTTGGTGAGTACTACGTGGAGAGAGGAAGCGCAATTCTTGTTTTTTAAGAGGTCAATTTTCGAACTCGCGACCACCGTCCAAAATGCTTTTAAAAGTGGTCTCGCCTAAGGCTGGCGATCGTTTTCCGGGGTGTCTTTTTAAGGATCAAGTCGGACACATCTGCTTATTCAAAGGGAATTGATCGCATATACAATTCCTTAGTTAACTAGGTCAGTATCATGTTGTCACTAAACGTTTCTTGTATACTCTGATTAGCACAGTACATATATCCAACACGGAGAACAGATAATATGTCAAGTGACAATTTAGTAAGGTGGAGGGGAAAACGTCTGCTTTCGAGACGCCCATCAAGCGGTGTATTATCCTGGTTTTCGTAGCATAAAGCGACTAGAAATATTTCTATTCCCCCCTGGATGCTAGTCCATCGCAGGGTTACCCCCAGCAGTATGTCGTGGGCACCCATTTATACACCTGAGGCCCCGTCCACACGAAGACGATTGTAAACGCAAACGCTAGTAAACGCAAACTTTTTTATGCGTTTAGGCCTTCCGTCCACACGAAGACGATGAAAACGCTCACCGTAAACGCATAAATTCGAAAACGCTCTCCAAAGTGGATAAATTTGAAAACGCCGTTTATGCGTCTTCGTGTGGACGGCCGTAAACGTATATTTTCGTAAACGATGTGAAAACGCTGACGTCAGATGTCAGCGCCAGTCTCTTTTATCGAGTGCGTTTCCAAGATGGCGTACACACGAGTGTTGAGCTGTGTCATGCTTGCGCTTATTTCAAGCATAATTGCGAGCATTCAATTCAATCATGCAATAATCGATATACAGGAAAACTACAAAAGAAGAAGACTAAACCTCTTAAGATTGTTATCCACAACTACAAGCACTTTTACTCGAGTAAAACGACTTAGATGCAGACGTGAGAGCCAAGAGAGAAGATTCTGGACCAGACCAGGTCGTACAAGCGCCTGGTGGAACAACTTTGCCGATCAAGTGGTGATACCAGGAGAGTGGAAAGAGAACTTTCGAATGAGCAGAGAAATCTAGCTGAAGAACTGTTTACGAGCGTTTTCGTGTGGACGGGTTAAAACGCTACGTAAACGATGATCGTTTTCGTGTGGACGGAGATAAAAACATGCGTTTACTTGCGTTTGCGTTTACAATCGTCTTCGTGTGGACGGGGCCTGAGTGATGAGATAAAATGGAGCAAGTTACTTGTCTAAGAAAACAACTCGACGCAAAGGCTTGAACCCGGACGTCCAGGTGTCAACCTCTCGGCCATCATGCCTCCTACAAGTGGTATCTTACAAAAGGTTAAGTAATCCAAAAAGTGATCGCGGTCACTTACAGGAGGTTCCAAATATAGAGCTTTGAATAGGGAAATACTGGTGTTCTGGATAAGTAGTCGCTTATGGGAGAGGTTGTCGCACATAGAAGTTTGACCGTACTCTCTTCATTTTTCCCCTCAGGGAGAGCACATTCGTGTTCATCCATGGTATCTCATGCTACCTGCTACCATCTCGTGTTCATTCGCCTTTATGTTACCGGTCGCTACTCCACCAAATGCTATTGTGTTTGCTGGTGGATATCTCAAAGTCAAGGACATGGTATGTACTGCGCTTTGGTACAATTTCAGTGTTCTTTTTTTTCGTCTTTCTGCAGTACAGTGTAAGTTAGCTAAGTATTGCGAGGTCTGAGTACTTTACACATAATACAACATAGTTCGTCTGGTAACACAAAACTACACCATCTCACTCACTCCACTACATAACGTACCGTGACAGTACAGTAGCGAATCTGGCATGAAATGCAATCAGTTAAAAATTGAAAAACATCACACCCGGGTTTACTTTCTTCATAGAATAGTTTTGGGCCCCCAAGCCCTAGGGCCTCTCCCTAGAACTATCTCAGTATTTTAGAAACAATTGTTACCGATCCGAAGTGAGGATGGATAGCTTTGGTACTCATACTGTATTCTCTCTGTATTCTAATGTAGCAAGTTTCACGCAAGATTTGCCGATTGTAGGTTTCGCTCGGGCAGCGTAGCAGTAAAATATATATATATATTTTTTGTCTTCTATCATTTTCAGGCTAAAGCTGGATTTGGAATGAACATCCTAGCCGTGATAGTGTTAGTGATTTGTATCAACACCTATGGTGTGTCCATGTTTGGTCTGGACACATTTCCCGCCTGGGCATCAAGTGTTACCACACCAGGATCACAAGGAGGAGGACCGGGCACTAGCACTAATGTAACGCTGCTTTGTCAAAATGTGACGTCTACATAGGGAAAATGTCAGTTACTAGTGACTAGAAAACATGTTAAACTATAGTTTCGCAAATCAAGGCGATACAAACCGCGCCACTGAAAGAATAGCTATCCTTTGTCGCATATACTAGCCAACGTAATTAGGATTTGCCTGAAAGAAAACTTTCCGTTTTCAGGAGGAATATAGTTCCTAGTTTAGGCGATAGACAACTGGCAAAATAACGGAACAATAACGTAAAACCTGAGAAGTGTACGGCAGCAATCTTTCTTGTAATGCGGACAAGGGCGTTTGTTTGTGAATCGAGTTTAGATTGGTTCAAAGGATTTTATTTTCAGACGCTTGCATCAGCGAACGAATAAAGGAACAGACCAACTTAGAATGTGCCGCAGGTTGAAGGACTGAAGCTTCCGATGTTTCGTAATACATGTACCGAGGCATTAAAGGAAGGTTCAATTGCATTTGATTTGCCATTGTGTGATTATTTACCACAAAGTACTACGAAAAACGGCGATAAAGTGCTGCATGTATATGAGCGCATTTGATTATTACCATTAATACCCACAGTACTGTAGGTTGCTAACACGGTCAACATGGTGCGAGAACACTTTAAATTAAATGGCTTTATAAGTTAAGAAAAACAGCGTTTATATTTCTATGTTGAAAATACTTTATTACAAGCGCGCGTCAAATCACTACAGGATCAATCATGTAAGCTTGTGAATAGTGACTCAATGTTCTTCCGTAAGGTTCAGCTTCACAAAAGGAAACTAAAACATATTAACAAGCCTTGGAATCTGGCAAGAATCTCGAAGATTTGGAAATTCATTATGTCTCGGGGCATTCGTGAGTTCTTTGTTACAAAGAGAAAATCGGAACATTGCATGTTACAATCCTCGATCCTCGTAAAAAAGAACTGTTAAGCAAAGATCGGAGCAACACCATGATGCGTTTACCAGAATCAATCAATATTCTTTTATCCAAGCCTTATTATGGTTTGCTTCAGTGAGCCATCTCCTATTCCTCGTAAAGTAATAACGATCCATACTCTTGGACTGAAACAAACACCATCACCTAAAGATTGCTGGGAACTTCTGACCCCATCCAGCTTCGCTGGGAAGACCAACAGTGAATTACGATTCTGAACAAACCAACAGCGCATGAGAACAACTACCTCTCGGATGGTCTTGATATTCTCTAGCTACCCTCAAAACGTACCGCATAATCAAGTCACACCCCGCTTTTCAGTAGACTCAGTGTCACTACCAAGTTTGAAGGTGTTCAGTTCTGACTAACTGGCCTTTGACTGTGAAGCCCACTATTTTGTATGTAAAAGGCACAGGAGACATGTAATTTCTGCAACAAACCAAAGGCAGAAGATTACATTGACGTAATTCTTTCAACCGAAAACCTTGCAGTAGGGAAGAATTTTCTCACTTCCTAAAACTAATTTAACCTCGAACAAGAAGAGCTGACTGCCTCTAACTAGGAACTTTGCACGAAATCCAGATTAACATTAAAACGCATGAGCAACACTTTCCCTGTGATGCTGTTTATTATTAGGCAGGGTCACCAAGAAGTCAGAGCGCTGGACTTTTAATCCGGGGGCCCAGAGCACTGGAAGTCCTACCCTGACTGCTAGCTGGATTTGTTCTTGGTATGTCCTGCGTTCAAATCCACGGCCATTCTTGTAAAATAAATGGAATTTCCAGTGTTTGAGTGGATACGAATTAGCCGGAAATGAAATATTTCTGCGGCACGGGAGCAGTGGGGACTGGGGCAGTTGAAGTGCAGTATGGGTAGAAACAGCCAAAATAAACCTTATGGTTTTTCTATTCATGTTGTACTGCGTAGAGGAGCCGAAATCACCCTGGTTCGCTTTCTACCTAGCCCGTTGCGATTCAGCATTCTTAACTTTACTATGTTCCATTTTGACTATGTCCTTGATGAGACCCATAATGGTAGAGGATAATAAAATATTTTTCGTCATAATCATTATCATTATTGTATGTACATGGTGTATGATTTTCGAACCGGTACAATTCGTCCCCTAGACGCCATTTCGCGTGCGTTTTTTTTTACGTGATCCGATTTTAAAGAGAGTAAAAACAATGAAGGGTAGTACCTGTCTTGAAGACTTGATTACCGTAGCAATCCTTTCTGTACCGTCCACCTGGGATATTGGACTTCTTTGTATGAACAATCTGGTATTTGGTACATGAGCCCAGGTTGGTCCCAGAGCAGGTTTCGTAGAAAATGAAGACTTGGAGGAGTCAGTCACGACATTGTTAGTGATCTAAATAAAAATGGCCGTAATACAGATTTTGATGAGAGTGTTCATCCAGATTCCCAGTCGATCTTTGTGAAAACATAATTTGTCGTCAGTGAATCAGTCTATCTAACCACCTAGTCTGTATACATGTTGTAATTCTGTTTCAATTCTATAATCATGGACAAAAGTCTGGGGAAAGATTGCCATTAGTTTGCTCAAACCCTCCCCCCATCCCACTTACAACGTTGAACGTGTGTATCCATAGTCTACATGTATCTGTGTGTCTGTCTGTCTGTCTATCTATCTGTCTACATGTAGAGTTTGAAAATTGTATCTGGTCGAGGAGGGGGTACTGCAGGGCATTTGTTAAAAAGATAGCACTGCTTTAGAAAGGAATCCTAAAATTTCAGATCATTGCAAAAAAGAAATTATTGGGCAATTGTTCACGAAACTTTGCTGTCATTGTGAAACTGGAGAGTCAACACAAGCTACCACAAAAAAATACTAGTATTAATTTGATAAATGTACTGCCGGGGGGGGGGGGGAGTGCTTCCTTATAAGAGGCTAATGGGGATGTGCCGCTGGATGGGGTCGCATTTTCATGACTGGTGTGACTATAATGGGGTCGCATTTTCAATAGAGTTGCTAGAATGGGGTCGCACATTTTCTGAATTTTGGGGTAAGACAGTTCTTCATATTTACAGTTAGCAAACGTTGCAGAATGCTTGTACTGTAAGTGAAAAGTAAAGTGTTCTTCATTCAATATAAATAGAAATAAATATATATATATATATATATATATATATATATATATATAAATAGAAAGTGACTAAGTTGGGATCGCGAAAATTACATATTTGCTCAAAAGTGACTAAGATGGGGTCTATAATTGTCCACAGAATAGACTATAATGGGGTAGGGGTTCTGAGAGGCCAGTGGCACATACCCAGCAAAAGCCGAAACATACAAAGTGATGCATTAATAAAAACGGACTCGGAACTAAAAGTTGCTGGGACTCTTTGGGATTTTCTGGGCAGATGAATGATGATTTCTCTTCCCTAAGGATAGTTCAAGTGGGGAAACAAACAAAGATTGGTTTTATCCTTTCTTGTCATATCTATTGCTGCCCAGTTAGTACAGGTGGGTTGAAAGCGTGCCGGTCTGTCAGTCTTTCGTACTGTACTCTCGCGCTTATCCCTGACAAGCCACAAGGAGACTGGATAATAAAAATATTTCATTAAAGGAATCGTCTCTTGATGAAACAAATTGCGACACTCCAGGAAAATGTCTTTGAAGGTCACTGAATAATTATTGGACTCACTTTCAAGCCTGTCAAATCTTAAAAATAATAATTTAAGGTTGGGAGATAAATATGACGTTTTTTCATTTTTAACACAAACTGATCTAACAAACTGTCACACTTACCACAACTGCAACTGAAAGCTCGACAGCCAGAGACTTTAAGATTCTAGAAAGGTTCACCATCAAGGAATGACCTGGGATAATAAGACAGAATCACAATTAGATGGAGTCCAGGGACAGTTTTAAAATACTTGCCCCAACTAATGAATTAAAGTGTACAAATGTAGTTGTGGTGGTGTGGTAGTGAAATAGGTTGCAGTGGCAGTAGCAGTAGTGGCAGGGATAGTACGGTGTAGTAGCATTATAGTGCGCAAAGTATATGTTTATGTAAAAATGACCATAGTAAGAAAAAAATGAAGCCCTGATCACTTATTACTTATGGGGTCTTACTATATTGTTTTTTAGTAGTCAAGACTGAATAACTTGGGCACAAGGGCTGCCCTTTGACACTTGCTTTTGGCCCATTGCCTACCTGCATAATGTTTCAGCCAAAAGAGATTTATTTCTAAGAGAACGTTATTACCATGAATTTGTTGGCCACCAAGAATGGGGGACACCACAGCTGCAACTGAGTCCACTATTATCATCCTTAGATGCTGCATTTCATCATCATTTTCCTCAGTCTAGAAAAGCATAACATTAAATTAAAAATAATGACCTAAATGATTAATAATGATGAGCCACTTGAAGGTCTAGCCGCTTGCAGTGCAAAGGGAGTACCTTCAGTTCTCAGTTATTTTACTGAAGACCCTGAGTATTGGTCCAGTCCCAGGAATCAAACCTGTGACCTTCCGCTCTACAGTCAAGTGCTCTACCAACTGAGCTTATCCTGCTGCGGTTAAGAATTATGATTTACAGAGGTGTACAAGCAATGATGTAGTTAAACATTTGAGAGAATTGCTTTCTTTAAATATCTATTGCTTAACATCAGTAATTATACATACAGGATTAAATACAGGATTAGCTCAGTCAGTAGTTCTAACGCTTGACTACAGAGGGGGAGGTCGTGGTTTTGATTCCCGCAGCCGGACAGGGTCTTAAAATAACTGAGAAACGAATTAGGTATAAATTGTCTTTGCCCTGGAAAAGGCTGGACCTTTGTGTGGCTTGGATGACCACATGAAATGGCAATCCTAATAGTCTCCTCAGTTGGTACTTTCATGCTAAATACATTGACAAGGTCCTGTTAGCGTATAATTCCGACAAGCATTATGGCCTTGAAACAGCAACATAAGACAGCTGAAATGGTGACAAACGACACAAAGATGGGTTGAAACTGTGACAGTGACAAAAAAACCACAAATACATTAGTAAATACTGATGGCGACATGGCTTCCCGGCCTTAATACATGTACAAGAAAAAAAGAGGTTTTGAAATTCAGACTATAACCCCACATGGAGGGCCTCTTTGACACTCAGATAAAGAACATTTTTTTCAATTTTTTTGCCCCATCATATTTTGAATAATCTTACATTTAGCCTCTGTCTTACACCTTCCAGAACATCCACTACTGAGAATATGTCAAAGGCTTGAATAACTGATATTCTGGACAATATGTCACACACTTCCTGAAAAAGAAGCAAAACAAATTGATCAACAGAAAAGCTAACTGCATGGGGCAACTAGTTTATCCCTTACCCTCCTTCACCTGGGTTGAAGGAATGAATGAAGCAAAACTAGAATGTGTAAGCAGTGTGGGGTGTTCTAACCCAAAAAAAAAATGTGGGAAGATGGGACATTTTCTCAAGGAACACATTACCACAGCCAGAATCGCTGCTGATTAAATGATGAATGTAAACCCTAGAGAATTACACCATGACAAAAACAATTAAAATGTATTCTTATTTTTTTCAACTCTTCATGGCTTGTGACCAAATTCCTTAGAGTAATCCATACTTATACCTGATCTCCTAAAGAACTGTTCCACCCTTGTAACATTTCTCTGATCCTGGTTCCACTCATTGAACCACCTGTGTCAACATACAGAACATTCTTTTTTGTTTTCATTGCCGTTGATAAGGCAATATTCATACAGATCTGAAAAAACAAAACGAAACAAAACAAAACAATAGAAATGATCAGTTTACTCGCAGAAAAAATCCAAATTCAAAATTTGACACTTCAGTCATGTTGATTGTAAAATTATTTTTCTAAAATAAAGTTTCCCAAAGAGGTGTGTTTTGAATGGTTACACCACAGGAATGTGATTATTTATTTTTGTCTGGAGATTTACCTGAGATTTTCCTGCACCTGCTGCTCCAACAATTTCAGTCAGTTCTCCAGAGTACAACCCTCCATCAAGGAGTTCATCTAAACTAAAGAAAAGACAACCAACTAAATTCACTTATACTATGACCTTACCTTTACATTTTTTGTAGTGATGCCTACATGTGTAACATTGGCTGATTAATGACTCTAATTTGATTTTTTTAAATTCACGTAAGTTATAACCCTATCCTAAGACCATACACCCTTGCCCCCCGGATCCCCAAACTCCCTGAGGTACACTTAAGGTCTAATTGTATTTCAAGAAAACATTAACTAGTGTTGAAAACCTATCATAATACAAACAATAATTTTTTTTTAATACAGCAATTTAATTTCATCTATAAAATAATAACAGACAGCCTTACAGCACAATGATAATCAGAAATGGTCCTGACATTTAAAAATATACAGTACTTACCTATCACAACCTGTTCAAACAAAAGTAAACCGTCATTAGAAGTAGAAATTTCTGGTTCCAGAAAATATCCATACCCAACCAGTCCCTACTCAGGATTTTTAGAAACTTTCAATGGGAGAGGAGGGGTCTCACCATCAAATTATGAAAACCGTGAACACACACTATTTTTATTAAAACATGAAAACATATATAGTACTTACTGAAAATAAAAAACCAGCACTATGTACAATAGGTTAAAGAACTCTTAGCTAACTGTTTCTCTAGCTAAACAGGTGATCTGGTTGGCTTTACAGGGGTGAGTCCTTAATAAAAAGAGAAATTATCTGCATTGCTCACGACTGTCATTTACAGCTGGGAGCATTGGGTTTCCCCCAGCTGCTAAGCGTTACCTCCAGTGGCTACTTTCATTTTTAACGAGAGAAAAATTGGACAAAAAGAACTTCCTGGCTGTTCAATTTCCCACCTACTAATTGCATATACCCACGAAGTTGAAATCTTGGTGAAAGCCCTGAACTCTGTTGTTACCTGATGAGATGATACAAAATCTAGACATCATATCATCATAAAAGTCACTTCCATTAAGAGTAAATGCAGCCATCTGAACAATGATAGTTTGTTGAAGGGAAGAGAGTACCTAAGAAGGAATCACAAACAAATCTATAACCTTGTTTTCTTATAATACTGTAACTACAGCAATTCAATCTGCCAACAAATGCACTTATTTTCCAAAGGGTAAAATATGACTTTGTTAAAACTTACCTAAATTCATGGAAACATTTTTTTTACAAGAAAATAAGCAGCACATGTATATTGCACATTAATTTTCATTTTAAAAACTACAGAATTACTGGTGTATGGAAATGTAAAGCTGTTCCATCATCTGTCTCTAAGTGAAATACAGACTCACTGAACACATGTATACATTCAATTTGTAAGAAAAAAAAATTAACGTGTTATTGTAATTGTGTGAACAATCATTTAAATTAAAATAGTATAGTTTTTAATAATGGCTGGCAGAAGAGTTATTAAGATACCCTATTAATTCAACTTCCTAAATTCAACACTGTGACTACTTGACACTAAAAATGCCTCCTGTGGGAGAGTGGGTACATTATTTTCTTCCGTCACTCACTCAGTCGTGGTGTGTGCAACTGCACCAATTGATATCAATAATATTAAAGGATGTTTAATATCACCATACCATTTCAGGAACTGAAATCTTCTGAGCTAATCTCTCAACATTACAGGATATGAAATCAGCAACTGAAAGGTAAGTTAAGAAAATTGTACACATGTTTATAGAATGTCAGCCTAGTCCCTAGGCGTTCTCTCTTGATCCGTTGTCTGCGCAAAGTCTGGGAGAGAGCGGGCCAGAGAACGCTCGGCAAGTATCTCTCAGTGACGTCACAGCTCATGGTAGAGTCCAGGATTGACCAAGCTGAGAATGCCTAGGGACTAGTCTGATAGAATAAATAATTATTCTCTCAGTGGGGCCCTCCACAAACAATACCAATAATACTACTGCAGGGGTTTCAATAATTTTTTTAACAAGCAGTTGCCAATGGTAAAATAGGCATCAGTGACAAGAAAAAGCACTGTTAAGCCCCTTTGCCCTAGTGGGGTCTGGGGGCCTGCTCTCCCTGGAAAATTTGAAATCTTACTTATTCCCAGTGCTCTGGGCATCAAAAAGAGTACTGTTTATAACAATATTTATTGATCACTAAACACGTTATCCACCAGCATATTTTATGGATTCAGACGTTAGTCTTCGATCAGTGGATAATTTTTTACATACCGGTAATCAATCCTGAACAAATAATACTCTTATTCCTGCCAGTTGACAAAGACTGGTTCCTGTCAAAGTTCTAGAAAAATCTCCTAAATACACTAAGATTTGTCTTCTGTATTGTTCAGCTTTCGTCATCTAGACACCATGTTGCTTTTCCATGACACTGAGGCTTCATAGTTCAGTTTTTAACTGCACCGCTGGCCATTGCGTTTCAAGTTGTCATTGTTGATGTTGATGTTGTTGTTTGTTTCTCTTTTTGTTTTTCTCTTGAACTTTATTCACTTTACTTATTTATTTCTAGAAATCTTATAAATACAATCTGAACAGATGGCGGTGAGAGGCATTACGGGTGGTGGAAGACTGCTGGTAACTGGCTTTTATTGACACCTCTGACTACTGGGAGACTTTTTTTTTTTTAATGCAAGTAAAACACACACAGAAAAGAAAAAAAACTACACAGAATAAATAAAGTAATAAAAAGAAAAAAAAAAAAAAAAAAAACAAATAGCGAATTTTTGTTTTTCTCTTGAACTTTATTCACTTAACTTATTTATTTCTAGAAATCTTATAAATACAATCTGAACAGATGGTGGTGAGAGGCATTACAGGTGGTGGAAGACTGCTGGTAACTGGCTTTTATTGAAACCTCTGACTACTGGGAGACTTTTTTTTTTAATGCAAGTAAAACACACACAGAAAAGAAAAAAAAACTACACAGAATAAATAAAGTAATAAAAAGAAAAAAAAAAAAAAACAAATAGCGAATTTACACACTTACATGACAATATACTTACAAATATTAAAATACGTTACAGCAGTGCTAATTCCATATATTACTGTACTTAGTATGATCTATGATAATTATTAATTTTTACATTTTTTTTTTCTTTCTTTGGGGTGAAAGTAATATAAATATTCATGGTAGGTGCACATATTACTAATTTATGTTTTTGGAGTAAGGAGACAAGACCCAGCAAGAAAAAGAAAAGTTTCCATTTTTTTGTATTGCGCGTTGTCTTATTTTCTAATTGGTATATATGTCTCAGATAAAACAAGAAATTGTTGTGAATTGGGAAACATTCTTTTGATCTGCATATCCAGATAAAGTTCTTAGCTATAAGACAACAGAAGTTTATATGGAGCTTAAAGGAAGAGCTGTCTGGCGTTAGGCCCAAAGTGGTAGTCATGTCTAAGTAACTGCCTGGTTGGAGGATCTGGCACGACTGAAGCCATATTGAGAAATTATCCCAAAAAATTTTTGGTTTTTTGGCATTTTCAAAATAGATGCGTCAAATCCTTTTCCTCGTCATGGCAAAAAGTACATTTTCCGTCCTCTTTAACTCCTCTTTTTCGCAGATAGCTGTTAGTTGGTAAACGTCTGTGTAAAAAACTGAAATTAAAATCAGTTAGTTTTGAGCTCGTTGTACAAGTGTTTGCTGCTTGAAAAACGTTTCTCCAGTCAACATTTTTATCGGTTGAAGAGTGGATGTCTTTATGCCATTTGTCTATACAAGATATGGGTTTTTCACTCTTATTTGCTATTAGTTGCTTGTAAGCAATAATTCTAGATGATTTTTGGCTTTTGAGAAATGTGTTAAGAGGACTTTCATACTGCTGATGTGTTCTCGGGATTTATCGTTGTAAAGATTTCACGGCTGAGACGATTCCGAAAACATTAAGGGTTTTACTCAAATGTTATATCTGTTCTGAAAATGGTTGAGGGAAAAAAAAGTTGAGAGAATTCTCGTCCATTAGATGTTTAACTTTTGTTATATCCTTGTTAAGCCAATTATTGCAGAAAACTGGTACATTATTCATTCTTATTAATGAATTTTGTAGCAGAGATAGAGATAGAAAATGATCTTTTGATACTACTTTCCTCTCGAAGAAAGTGTCAGACCAAATTTCTACAATTTCTTTGATAAAAGGGTCTTCTATCTTTAGCTTATCAATATCCTTTCTGTTAAGATTTCTTAATTCGAAAAAAAGACTTCCCCCGTATTTTCCCAGCACCAGATTAAAGAAGTTTTTCCATTTGCCACGGTTTCCTGAATCTAGATACTTTTTAATCCACGTAGCCTTGAGTGATTTGTTAAAAGAGGCAATATCAATCATTTTTAGTCTTCCTTCAGGGTAGTCATTGATCATGATCGAGTGTTTAATTTTATTCTTTTTGCCGTTCCATAAGAAATTGAAAAAAAGCTTGTTGATCTCTTTTATTGCTTGGTAATTCGTTTGCAAAGGTGTGAGTATATAGACCAGTTGGGATGCTACAAGGCTTTTTAGTACTGTTATTTTCCCTATCAAGCTAAGTCTTCTAAATTTCCAGCATCCCAAGACTACTGGGAGACTTGGCCCTCAGTCAGTCTTCCAGTACCAACTTTGAAAGTAAAAACCATAAATCCTACAGCCTCCACATGTATACTCCTCCAAAATAAGGAAAAGTTTGCACATTACAAAGGCAAAAGAATCAACCACTTTGTCAAGGCTGGAAACTAGCCATTTCAAACACTCTGGAACGTAAAGGAGTTGCAACACCCAGGGGTGTACTCCTTCAAATACGCTAACTACTGAAAATACATAGAGTGAACAGCTCTAGAAATGGGAAGACAAAATCTGGGACCAGTTTTTTAGACGTTGGCTGGCACTATCAACGGGATAACTTTTTATGCAAAGGATAAATATAAGGAAAACCAATTGCGATATGAAGTGGATAGAGATTTATTCAGTGGATAGCTTTAATCACCTTACGAACAACTAGGACATGGCCCCAGTTGTTTGAAAGGTGGATAGCGTGATCCATCTTTTGAACAACTGGAACCTGGACTCCAAAGAGGGAGAGGAAGCCCAAAAAAGCGAAGCGACTCCAAAATACCCTTATCCAGAGGACAGAGCGTACAATGTATACTATTAAAAAACCTTTTCAGGAAGGCCAAGCTAAGGGAAAAGGCTAGGGCTGAAACAAACACAGACTCACCAGTTTTGACTCCATACTCCTGAAGTGCTTTAAGATGACTGGGTTGTAAAGAACCACAAGACAGTGACAAAAGACGATGCATACTACTGTAGGTACCGACCTGAGGTCACTATGAATGTTGTTTTTTAACGTCCTGTTAATACGCCGCCTCACCTCTAAATCCTTGCCTTTACACAGTATTAGAACATCTTGGTTCTCAAAGGAAAAATATGCCAGAACAATTATTGATACGGGTATCAGTCTGGAGTAAGCAAGAGAAGAAGAGCGAAAAACGCCAGGCACTTTTTTCACGAAGGGCTTTGTGGAGGTCTGGAACTAGACTCCAGTTGCGCATGCTATCCAGCATTTTTTTAGTTTTTAAAGTGGCTCGCACCAGTTGTCACCTTTTACAAATTTTAACTTTAAAAGGACAGAACAAAACATCAAGCCCAAGCCAGAGCAGCACCTTTGTAGCCTAAGACCAGGCTCGGCATTGTGGGAAAAAGGAGAAAAAAATCTGCGTTGGCGAAAAGGAAGTCTGGAGAGGGGAGTAAGCCGCCCTTTCCCCCTCCCCAGGATACCGCTCGCCGATATTTTTCCTATTTGACCCGTTTGTTGCCTTTTTCCCCACTGCGGAGCCTGGTCCCAGGCTACACTTTTGAAGAGTAGGATGATAAAATGAGTAATTTCACTGATTAAGGGACCCAAAACGTTTGGATTGGAAAGGATAACTTCAACCTAAACACGGCACTTTTGTTCATGATTTCTTTATTATGTTTAATGAACATTTTTGTTACTGATAAAATGAGTGCTTGGCTCTAGCCTGCGAATACAGCCGTTTCTTCTAGCTCCTCGCCCGCAGGGACGTTTCGCCAGGAGGAACGTCTGGGACTGACTGACTCGGGTTTTTTCAGGGTCAGTACCTCCCAAGTTTGAGCATAAACTACGTCGCCATTAACAACAATTTGGAATAATTACCAACACAGCTGTATTAGATAAAGATAAAAAATTGTTATGATCAGGGTTAAAATGACGTCAGAGTTACCATGGCAACAAAATGACGCCTTTTCCTATTTTACTTATCTCGTACCCACATCTCACTCTGTTTTACACTGGGTACGAGATTACTATTTTACTCGCAGCCGTATTTCTCGGCACTGGGAACTGTTCTTCCAAAATTGTTCACGGTAGCTTTTTCCTTCAAGCGACTGACATGTGAGCACTCTGATTACTGTACTAACAGCACTACTCACTTAAGAAGGCATGCGAAACGCCAACACAACGTGTTAGATTTACATGTAAAGCGCTGGAAACATGAGCAATTGCTAGTATTCCCGCGGAGAATCGGATTTGTTCCTCTCGATTAAAAACAGGAGTTCAAGTTTGTGTCATTGTCGTCGAAATGTAAGAGGTTGATGGAGCGAATTTTTTAAATAATGGGAAGGAAAAAATTAAGGTTAAATTTGCACGTTGGGGAGACAAAGATAACATTGTCGATGAGTCCTGATTATGCATTGTGAACCTCAAGGACACATTTTATACAAGCCAGAGGGCGCCACCGACAGACAGAACAGGATGTAAATAAACAAAACTTTACCGATTGTTTATGGTTTTGTCTTCATTGTGGTCTTTTCGACTTCTTCGGCAAATGGATAAATGATAATTTTTATTTATAACATATAAAGTGCATAAAAGAAAGGAAAACACTCGAATGCATTTGCCAAAATTTGCCGCTTGTGATGTCATCAGCTTTGACATCGTCTACCTCGCACAAAAACCTTGAAGCTTTATATTAAAGCACTATATGTTATTTTTGGAACTTTTTTAAGCATACCTTTAACGCTTTTATTTCACTTCACTGAAGTAAATCGGTGTGAAAAAGAAAATGCAAGTGATAACTCAAGTGGTACCGTTGCAAACAGAAGTGTAAGACGCGGGGCCTACGGCTAGACAAGAGAGACTAGAAGGTCAGCCATTTGCATATGTGTAACAAAGGCAGCACGAAAAGAAGCGGCCGTCTGTTTAGCACAGAAGATTTATTCATGTTTATTTGCAGAAAAAGGTTTATTCCGACATGACTGTTCCTACTTTTCAGTAAAAAGAGTATTCCACGTTAGAAAGTTGGTTTTTATAAAAACACACACACACACTTCTAGATTGTAAAAAACAGGTTTTACATGTACCCCATTTTATGATTATATTTATAGTTACGTGTCGAGAAGCACAAGAAGTTCCTCATTACCTTCAAATGGAATTGATCAACGTCTAAATTTAAAAATAACTTCAGTGTTTCCTTTATTATTGTAAAATGTATATTTTTTTCGCGTTACCATCGGATACTAAAATCCTCCCATCTGGAGTTGCAGCTATCCCGACGGGGCACTGTAGGTTAGTGGCAGTTTTTCCAGCGAATGAACCTTCCATTGTAAACTGTACAATTCTTTTATTGTTATAGTCACAAACAAGAATGTTGTGGTGATTGCCACGTTTCTCAACACACAAAGCCATAGGCCAGTTCAACTGTCCATCACCTTTGCCTTGTGCTCCAATCTTACGGAAACATTTTCCTGAACTGTCGAATATTTTTAAGCAGTGGTTCCGAGCGTCAGAAACGATGAACGTGTTTTCTTGAAATGCACATCCAATGGGACACTTCAGAGTTCCCAGACCAAAACTGAACACTTGTTTACCTTCTTTAGTAAAAACCTGTATTTCTGGTTTGTTGATGTCGGCTACAACAACGCGTTCTTGACCATCCAAACAAACATCCACTGGATACTGAAACTCGCCCACTCCTTTCCCTTCCTTTCCAAAAACTTTCACTCCCTCTCCCGTGTGTACGTTGAACTGTTGAATGCGGTGATTAGACTGCTCTGCAACTAGAATTTGGCTGTCGTTAATAAATGTTATGCCAGATGGAATGTTAAGTTGCCCAATATTCGTTCCTTTACAGCCAAATTTTCGCAGATAATTTCCTCCTTTATCGAATAACAGAATACAATGACCATCACAGTCAGCTACTGCAATCAGCCCTTTGCTGTTCACAGCGATGCCACTTGGACTCTGAACGGTTTCTCCTTTCAAATCCAACTCTCCCACAACTTTAAGTCGTCGTTCCTTCACCTGAATATGTCCAGTGAAAATATTCTTAGGACTGTGATTACCGGCATTTACAGTTACTTGAAAGTGGTAACTGCCAGGCGCCTTAGGGGTGAACGTGACCAGGGAATATGCATCTCCTTTTCTGCAAGTCACCAAACTTTCAACTTTTTCAGCTGGTTCTATGCCAACGTCGAGGCAAAATTTCATTTGTGCTTGACTTATCACAACTGGAGAAACGATCCGTAATTCTGCTTGCACACCAGCTTGGAATTCATGTTCCATTCCTTCTACAACAGGTTCACTGGTTGCTATAACGCCGAGAGTCAAATTCTCTGGTTCAAAAGTGCAAATAAACTTGGCAAATGAAGAAACTGAAAGTGCTGCAACTGGAGTCTCTTTTAGGTCTTTAAATCGCTTGTTCAAAGATTTATTGTTTTGTAAAATATCAGCACCGGAGCTTCTTTGAATAAGATTTTCGGCGAAATCAATTGCTTGGTCGATCTGCTTCGCCAGAGACTGCACTTCTTTCATCAAAGAGTTTATTTTCTCTGTTCTCGATACACGTGTGTTCTCGAGAGCTGTAATAATTTCCTGTTCGCGTTCTCGAACCTTCAAGATGATATTCTCCGCTGTTCGTGAAACTTCCTGTTTAGCGCTGGAAATGTTAGTTTCCAGGGTAAGAATTGTTTTCTCAAATTCACATATTACATTATTGCAAAATTTTTCCTTTTCTTTCATCAGCTCCGTTCCTGCCATGATTTTAGCTTTCTCGTGATCAGCTGCTTTATCAAGTGGATCAATAGCATGATTCCTGTGATCCGTGACCACGCAAACCTGACAAACACAAGTTTGACAATCTAGGCAAAAAAACCGTGTTACTTCTCGCTCGTGGTACTGCTGAGAGCAAAACGACTGCCGTTTCAATAAAGCTTCGTAGTCTTCAGCTTGAAAATGCTTGATCGGTCTGACTTTGTGGCCTTCAAAAGCCACATTTCTAAGTAGTTCATGTGCATTCACGCAGTCAGGGCACAAGAATTTTCCGCAACCAAAACAGAAACTCGTCTCAGCACTTTTTTTCTTGCAGCTGCCGCAACTGATCTCACTTCCATCGCGGCTTTTTAGTACAGCGAGAAGTCCTAACAGACTATTCTGCAGAAAACCGGTCGGTAATTGATCGAAGCTTTCAGGGGCGCCAACTTGTGCTTGGCACTCGGGGCAGCGAAACTGCCCTTGTCGCTGAGTTTTCAGAGCGTGTCCCTTCAAACATTCGCAGCAAAATGTGTGGAGACAGGCGATTGTCTTGGGTTCGGTGAAGGTATCCAAACAAATCGAGCATGTAACGTGTTCTTTAAGGTTTTTTAAAAGAGATTCCATTGTAAATTTTCACCGTATAGGGCAAAATGACTGACGTGCTTTAGTAAAACACAATCAAATGTTATTTTTGATTTCCGAGAAACTTGAATAAGTATAATTTGCATTCGTGCTTATTTAGTAGCCAACCAGAGGGGCGTTAGATTAACCCTCTGACCTCGGATCATTATGTTTGTTTTTCACATCAAATATTATTGTCGTTCTACGCTTATAAAATGTGACAGAGTTAATTTTGGTGTTTTAAATATTTTTTTTAACAGTATTGAATTTCTGTTTGTTAAAAATCGTAAAGTAAATTAAGTTTCAGTTTTATTTCTGTCGGATATTGCATTTAAAGCGATCTACAAATAGCATATTCCTTTCTTGTAAGGAAAGTCTTTTCACACGCAGCGAGGGAATTGCAACAAGTTTAAGCTTTTCCCGTGGGGACCGTGGGGTGGCATTGTTTCTGCAGCTCTCGCAAAGGCTAACAACATCATCGAATACTGTATTTAGGTACTTATTCGGCGTAGATATAGGGCTAATAACTCTAAGCAATAATTTTGTGTTGTTCAATCGACTTTCAAATCTGTTCGCCAGACGACCTGAAATGACACCTCTCCTCCTCGCAAAAATCGGCCCCACTGAAAGGGGAATGGGACACGCAAAGCTTTCTGGGAGTTCCGTCCGCCATTTTGTCTTTTTGCTGGACAGTCGAGGCGGCCTCCCTTTCTTGATTGGGCGTTGTACTCACGGGCAGCCCAGTATTTATGCTGAGCAATCAAATCATTCACATTTAATGATTATAATGTAGGAGCCAATAGATAGTCATAGGCTACTGTATAATGGAATTGGAATCTGAAAAAAAAGAGAGTCGTTAGATTATTGTCTCTTGGAAACTAACGATCGTCGCGGGAAACAGACCACGTTTGATATATTAAAATTCTAACATGACTCCGAGGCTTTCTGGTCATTTGCTATATTTGGTTTTGTTTTCTTTGTGCTCAAGTCTCTTCTGGGAATTATGAGATAATGGAGTCGAGAAGAATTTGCAATTTTGACCCTAAAGCCTCGGAGTCATCTGGAATTTTAATACATCGAACGTGGGCTATTGTCTTGCCGCACTGGTTTGGTTGCCATGGTGATTTATCGTTTGTCTGGTTGACTTTATTCTGTCTGTCATTTATCTTGAATCCGGATTCTGATTTTTCTAGGAAAAACGCATCTCAGTTTTCATATTAGTGAATCTTTCTACGTAAAAGTTTCACCACACGCTAATTTGCACATGAACTTTATCAGAATTATTTTATTAGAACATACTAATCAATACTTCTGTTGGCATTGTTTGTTTTAGTGAACAGGGTATCCCATGCATAATGTACTTATGAATATCAGCAGCCATGGGGAGTGACCCCGGGGAACTCCCGCCATTTGCACAACGACGTTTACAAATCCCCCAACCCAAGAAAAGTAATTCTCCACACGAGTATAAAAAGTTACCATTGTCCCTCCCCCCGGATACATTAGTATGCTATTTTTGAGCGACAGTGGTGTCAAGTGAAGCCTCAAGTCACAAAGTGCAAAATTTCAAGGGACTTCAAAATTGTAATAACATTTTCAACTTGCTATGATAATACTCAGAATACTTCTTATAGAGTGGTGATCACTTAAGGGTATAAAAATATTAGCTAATATATTGCACTTGTAGTCTCCTGCAAGTGGTGAAGTTCAGCTAACTTTGTAAGTCATGGAATTGGAAGGACTGTGTCCTAGTTAAAGGCAAATGGAATTCATTTTGAATATTATCTAGAATGTGTTTTATTATTTGGCAACTGGTTAACATGGTTATAACCGGGTAAGAAAGGAACAAAGTACTGGCATATTACCTCTACAACAAAGAAAATACTTAAAAGCAACAGGGGCTCATTTCCTGTGTTTGTTTCGAAGATGAATTTTAAAGTTTGGCGTACATTTGTCGTAAAACAACGAACCGAACACTACTTATACATACCTATACTATGGATCTTAAACATGCATATCGCTCAACATTTCAAAGGTTATTTACATATTTGCGGTTTGCTAAATAAAACACAGTTTTTTCATGTATTTCTTTTATGATTATAGTCACGGATCATGCATGAAACAAAGAATCTCCTCTTCATTTCGTACTATTGGAAATCATTGATTGGTATGTCTAACTTTAAAAATCATTTAACGGTCATTTTTTTAACGAAGGATGTATATTTTTTTCGCGCTAGTATCGGATACTAAAATCCTTCCATCTGGAGTTGTAGCTATCCCAACGGGGCCTTGTAGTTTAGCGACAGTTTTACCAGTGAAAAAACCCTCCATTGTAAACTGTACTATTCTCTGATTGTTAAAGTCACAAACAAGTATGTTGTGTTGATTTCCACTTCTTATTATGCAAAAACCCCTGGGCCAATCCAGCTTTCCTTCACCTTTGCCTTGTGCTCCAATCTTACGGAGAAACTTCCCTGAACTGTTGAATATCTTGATGCATTGATTGTCAGAGTTAGTAACAATAAACGTGTTTTGGTGAGAAATACATTTTGTGGGAAAACTTGTTCGAAAACTTAACACTGGCTCGCCTTCTTTTGTGAAAACTTGTATTTTGCTGTTGACGCAGTCTGTCACAACAACGCGTCCATCACTATCCATAGAAACACTAATTGGATTCTCTCCTTCTCCAGCCTTTCCAAAAGCTTCCATTACTTCCCCTGTATGAACATTAAACTGCTGAATGCAGTGATTTATCTGATCTGCTACTAGAATCACGCTATCATTGATAAATGTTAAGCAGGATGGCGTACCAAGTTGCCCAATATCCGTTCCTCCAAATTTTCGTAGATAATTTCCTGCTTTATCGAATAAAAGAATACACTGACCATCACAGTCAGCTACTGCAATCAGCCCTTTGCTGTTCACAGCGATTCCACTTGGACTTTGAACGGTTTCTCCTTTCAAATCCAACTCTCCCACAACTTTAAGTCGTCGTTCCTTCACCTGAATATGTTCAGTGAAAATACTCTTAGGACTGTGATTGCCGACATTTACAGTTACTTGAAAGTGGTAATTGCCAGGCATCTTAGGTGTAAAAAGGACATGATAATTTCCATCTTCTTGTTCACAAGTCACCAAACTACCCACTTTTTTGACAGGTTCTATAGCAACGTCAACGATAAATTTCCCTTGTGCTTCCCTCGTCAGTTTCGGATAAACGATCAATTCTGCTTCCACACCCGCTTGGAAATCTTGTTTCAGTCCTTCTACAACTGGCTCAGTAGTTGCTATGAAACCTAGCGTCACTGGTTCGGAGGCGGAAAAGAACTTCACAAATGAAGAAACTGCGGGAAGAGTTGGAACCACGGTATTGTTAAGATTTACAAGATCGTCAAATCGTTTTTCCAACGACTTCTTGCTTTGCAAAATATCGGAGCTAGAGCTTCTTTGAACCAGATATTCGGCAAACTCGATTGCTTGGTTGATTTGCTTCGCCAACGACTGCACTTCTGTCTTTAAAGAGTTCAATTTCTCAGTTCTAGACACGCGTGTGTTCTCGAGAGCGGTAATAGCCTCTCTCTCTCGTTCTCGAACCTTCGTGATGATTTGCTCGGCTGTCTCGGAAACTTCGCGTTTAGCGGTAGAGATGTTGGTCTCCAGACTAAGAATTGTTTCCTCAAATTCCCGAATCACATTACTGCAAATGTTTCCCTTTCCTTTCATCAGCTCCGTTCCTGCCATGATTTTAGCTTTCTCGTGATCAGCTGCTTTATCAAGTGGATCAATAGCATGATTCCTGTGATCCGTGACCACGCAAACCTGACAAACACAAGTTTGACAATCTAGGCAAAAAAACCGTGTTACTTCTCGCTCGTGGTACTGCTGAGAGCAAAACGACTGCCGTTTCAATAAAGCTTCGTAGTCTTCAGCTTGAAAATGCTTGATCGCTCTTACCTTGTGGCCGTCAAAAGCCACATTTCTAAGTAGTTCATGTGCGTTTACACAGTCAGGGCACAAGAATTTTCCGCAATTGAAACAGAAACTTGTCTCAGCACTTTTTTTCCTGCAGCTACCGCAACTGATCTCACTTCCATCGCCACTTTGTTGTACAGCGAGAAGTCCTAACAGACTGTTCTGCAGAAAACCGGTCGGTAGTTGATCGAAGCGTCCAGGGACGCCAACTTGTGCTTGGCACTCGGGGCAGCGAAACTTTCCTTCTCGCTGAGTAGTCAGAGCGTGTCTCTTCAAACATTCGCAGCAAAATGTGTGGAGACAGGCGATTGTCTTGGGTTCGGTGAAGGTATCCAAACAAATCGAGCATGTAACGTGTTCTTTAAGGTTTTTCAAGAGAGATTCCATTATATACAGTGTATCTGCACCATATAGATTGCGGAATAACTGAAGCACTTTTGTAAAACACACCCAGATGTAAAAGCTTGAACCAGTGTTTTGATTGTTTCGTGCTTATTTTAGCAGCCAACCAGGGAGACATTAGATTAACATCTGTATTTTTTTCAACAGAAATTTGTCACATGTCAGGTCACGTGACTTGACTGCTTCTGGATACATTTAGCAGCTGGCGTGGTAGACATGGTTCTTTTTATTAACTGAGTTAAACAAAATGACTCAAAATGGCGTTAGGAGCTCCAAGTTATGGGCTAGTAGATTAAAAATTGAATCCACGAGGTGGCCAAATTCACAGACGTTTGTATGGTGGGCCATAGTATGGGGGCAGAAACTTGATTCTCACCATAAAAACGTCGGTAAAATTTCGCCGGCCAGTGGGACAGGATTTTTTTAACATTTATTCTTAACGAAGGGTGCGGACAGAGGTCCATTTGTGAATTACCCATGTACAACAAGCTCCCCTCCCCACTTGCCTGCTTTGAAGCTCCCTCGAAGCCTACTCCCCGTACTCCCCATGGGCCATAATATTCGATTTTTTCCCATAAGCCCATGTGGGCTGTGGTGGAAAGAACATGGCGTCCCGAGGATGGTCTGCGATGGTTAGAAGGCTGCAGACAACGCGATGTATTCGAGGAACATCGCCTTTGGGAGGTGGAAATTACTCTGCAGCAAAAGAAATAGGTAGCAAAGTTTACAGGAGGTCATTCATGACATCCCTTTTTCGTCATGGTAAGGCGATCACACATCTCAGAAAAGTCAGAAAACGACAAATATCGTAGGCTTCCAAAAATAACCGTAAAAACGTATGATGTGGGCTGTAAAATAAGGCTAAAATAAACCTCACTGTGATCGCTGTATTCTGGGGGAGGAAAAGACCACTGTCATTTTTTCAGCTGGTTGGGCTTGATCGATTCAGTATTAAAGGAGGAATCAAAAGCATAGACTTCCAAATCCACTGTTGCATAAGCGTGAGTGTTACTTGTTGTTCTTTGGGTAGAGGATGATCTTTGGTCATATGGCGATTTATTAGTGGGGTTACTTAGATTTAAATGTGATTTCCGCGATGCTCCTGTGTTGTCCAAAAATAGACTCCAATGGAGTTGGGGATGTGGGGGAGTGTTGGGCTATACTAGGCCTTTTTTGCTGGGGTATTGGCTTTAGAGTTTTAATTACGTCAGGGTATGGGCTTTTGCCTTTACACTACCAAAGACTAGGTTTGTGTCATGTCAATCAAACAAACTTGTCAAATGTAGATTATTGTGAGGGTGGTAGATAAGTGTATTTTTTGTTATCAACAGGGTAAGGGTAAGGGTTTGATGTCCAGAGTAGAATCGTGGGGGGGGGGGGGGTGGGGGGGTACTTTAGGAATTTCTTCTTGGGGATGTGCCGCTGGGAGCCTGGAACCCTTAACCTTTACCAGAGCTAGTTCAGCTGAATTTTGCTACCCTATACTTTCACAGCGGTCAAACAAGTGACATTTGCTAAAGTTAAGCGAAATACTTCAAAGTTAAGGTTGCTACTTTCACTATCGAAAGTTTAGGGTATTACCAACATCCTGTTAGTTTACTAAACTTTTTAAAAGCTTACTAAAAAAGTTCTAAGTGATTGAAAACCGATGCTGACGTTACTATCGGCGCCATTTTTAAACATGATTCTCTTTTAGCGCGAAGCGTTTTCAGCGAAAAAAGCTCAAAATTTTGAGAAAAATGGAAAGATAGTTATGTTGACTAACTGATTGATACATCTTTGCCCATTTTCCTCTAACTGGTAAATGAAATCCCAGCAATAAAAAACAAAAATGACGATTTAGACGTTTGACCGCGGTGGTCCCTATACTAGAGTAAACTCCCAAAATCCCCCTATCCTAGAGTAGCTGTGTACCTAGTCTAGATAAAATCTTCAACCAACTGATCAGTTTCCTGAAAAATGATACCCTATTCTAGAGCCAAACGCTCTGATTTATATACCCTATCCTAGAGTAAACTGCTTGAAAACCATACCCTTCACAGCGGCACATACCTATATAGCCCATATATGGCAGTACCTCCCCCCCCCGGAGCAGAATGGACCCACCAAAACTTGGGTTGAGAATGATTATCCACACCCGGGGAACTATTTCAGTGACAAATCAAACCTTTTATTTTACTACAAGATGAGACTTTGACTGTTTGTTCTAGCTGCAGCATCCTTTTCTCTCCTTTCATGTTTGCTCTTTGTCCATCCCTGGAAAAAGAAAACAAAAACAAGGAAGAGAACAAAAAAAATTGTATACCTTGTTTCTTAAATGGTGACAAATGTAGTTATTTCTTCTTTCATCTTGATGATTGGCTTTTGATGCCTCCATGCAAGGTTAAAGTTCTCATATTGGAATTTTCTGGATATGATCAAGGCAGAGAGGACTAGCAATCATTATAAATATGAAAGAATATTTGAATTGCCACCAGTTTTAAATGATAAGGTGTATTAGGTGATAACATTATTATATAACATACAAGTATTCATGAAACTTGTTATTTATGATTTTCAAGCTGTCCCCACAACACAAATCCTCATGCCAGCTCTATCACCCACAATGGAGGAAGGAACTATTGTTAAGTGGCTAAAAAAGGAAGGTGACAATGTCTCCCCAGGGGATGTACTTTGTGAGATTGAAACTGATAAGGCTACAATCTCCATGGATACTGAAGAGGAAGGAATTTTGGCAAAGATAATAGTCCCAGAGGGAAGCACAAATGTAAAGATAAATAAACTGATTGCACTGATGGTGGAGGATGGTGTGGACTATACACAGGTTGAAGTTCCAGTAGATACAGGTACACTGAGACCTTCAATTTACACCCTTTATTACAGAATTTATTTGTGCTTTACTCCCCTTATGAAAATTTTTGGAGCCTCTTAAGCCTCATGATTCAAACAAAGGAAAATGTTTTGAGTTAATGTTAGTTTAAAGTCTCTGACAGGAGACTGAAAGACTGACTTGGCTTATTGTCATAGTACTATTATTAATGATTAAGTAACTTATTGATGGAGAAAAAAAAATAACAGAATTGTTTCAGTGAGGCTGCCTTTAGTATAAACACTGAGTCTTGGATTGCACTGGTGACAATAACCCTATAGAGTTCTTAGAAAAGAGCGTCTATTGCAGTCAACCCTGACACTTGTAATTTTATTATGTTTTATGTGAAAAAGAAAGAAAATTGTTCTATCAAGCACTGATATTAACCATTCATTCTCTTAAGATGAGTCAGACAAAACAGAAGTTTCTTCAGATCAGAGCAGCAGTACTGGTCACAGTGACACCACTGTGCTAATATCACCAGCTGTTAGACTACTTCTTGAGACATACCAGCTGAATCCTGGACTCATTCCAGCCACTGGTCCTAAAGGAAGACTGCTCAAGGGTGATGTGTTGAGGTTTGTGGCTCAAGGTGGAAAGCCCTTCACAAAACCAGAAGAAGCTAAGATTCCCACACAAGCTGCCCCACCATCAGAAAATGTTCAGTCAGCTTTGTCTCAGCCAACAGCTCCACCCCAAAAAACTATAACTTCAACTCAGACAAGTGGTAGGTTCACTGTTTTCTCTTTAACACCGTTATTCTAACTGAAGAAGGGTGTGTCTATTTTTTAAATATGAAATAAACAGTCAGTCTATGGCCCATTTGTCTCTTTAAGATGCATTAGGGGTATAGAATGGTAAATTTAAGACTGCAAGACCCGGGTTTCAAAATTCGAGACTGAGACTTAAGAAAACGAGACTTGGAGACCTGTCAGAAATGCTTCCAAGATTTTAAGATTGGCCCAAAATTTTCTGAGGTCCACGAATTTCGAGGAGCCATTCTTTACCCCTTGCATTGATGGGCAATATGTGTCCCTTACAATGAGTCAAGACTAGCCACAGGTCTCTAGGGCCTTGGGTGACCATGACATTTTGGATCTTTGTTAATCTGATAAGAATCCTCGCTACATATATTGCACCTGCTCCATGCAGAACACACTTAGGAGGGAATACTGTGACTAAAGATTAAAGGAGGTGCATAGGTGGGCTTGGAAAAATATTAATATTTGAATTTTTGAGGGCCAGTGCAATAATTAGTTTTCTTTGAAGTTATATGAGCCTATTCCTTTCTTTAAGTTAATAGCTTATTGTCTATGAGTAAAATTGTAGGGGTTGGAGTTGATTTACATCTATGAATTTTCAATCCCTGGTTTTTAAGCCAGGGTGTTAATAATATTTTTCACTATTTTAAAACTCAGTAGATTAATAATATTATTGCATTCTGTTTTGCAGACACAACGCTTGTTTCACCAAAACCATCTGATGCAGTTGGCACAACAGAATACATTGACATACCTAACACAAGTATGAGGAGTACTATTGCTAAGAGACTTGCAGAATCTAAAGCTACTGTGTCACACACTTATGCTTCTACAAACTGTGTTATGAACAATCTTATTGAACTGAGAAAAGGTCTTGAGGTGAAGGTTTCTATAAATGATTTTGTTATCAAAGCAGCGGCCTTGGCTCTGAGGCAGGTTCCAGACATGAATGCCATCTGGGATGGGAAAGAGGCTCAGTTACTTAGTGATGTAGATATCTCTGTTGCTGTGGCAACAGACTCAGGGCTTATAACACCAATTGTTAAAACAGCGGATAATCTACAAGTTGCAGAGATTTCTTCTGTTCTCAAGGTAATAATTAGTAATAGAAGCATGTACATGATTTATTGTAATTTTAGCTCTATGATTCACGCAAGGTGTCTATAGAACTTTGCATCCCTTTTAACTGCTGTAAGTGCACTGTCTTTTAAATAGGAATCAATCACAAACGTAGAACGTTTTCTTGACTTTATAAAGCCATAAAATTCATCTGTTAACCCTTTGGGCCCTTTCACAGACCCAAATGACAGATTTCCCTATGCTTTGATATGGTTGTTGTCTGTTCTCTCTGCACCCGTGGTATATCCCTCTAAGTACACACGAGGGGGGGGGGGGGCGGGCGGCGACTGCAAAGGGTTATACACTTGAAATGTTTGTTTTTGCAATACCTGATTAGTGATATCAATCCTATCAGTACTCACAAGATGGAGATAGGCTGCAGCTGTTGGAGACCCTGTGGATCAACTTTTCCTTTTATCAACTTTTTAAAAAGGATTTTGTTTCCACCATTTATCATTTTCTACAGGCACTTTGTTCAGCAAGTTGTCAAGGGACATTTTAGTGAGAGGATGCAGTTTGTCTTGTCTGATTAAGCATTTTTCTTGCCCATACAGTGTGGACCAATGTAGACTCCGTGTTAGTAGGAGGCAATAGATAAAACCAAATTATACATGCTTTCAAGTTGTTTCCTAAACAGATTAAGTGTGAATGTTTGTTAGAATTCCATTTGCGCATCGTAAGGTTTTCTGTAGAAATTATTAATATTCCCTCCCTTCCCCTTTTGCCACCCTCTTTTGCCCATGTTTGCACTCTGTGCTTCCATACCGCAGGAAACATTATTTTGCTTTCAGGCTACAAATTAATAAGCCTCTATTTTTTTTCCAGGACCTGGCAAGCCGTGCCAGAGAAGGCAAGTTAAAATTGCACGAGTTCCAAGGTGGCTCCTTCACTATTTCCAACCTTGGAATGTTTGGTATCACTGAGTTTTCTGCAGTCATTAATCCACCACAGGCCTGCATTATGGCTGTGGGTGGTACCCATCCTGTGCTCACCGCAGAAGAGGAAATCCAAAGTGTGATGACAGTCACCTTGTCGTGTGATCGTAGGATGGTGGACGATGAATTAGCTGCCAGATGGCTAGAAAATTTCAAAAAGAACATAGAAAATCCGTCTCGACTACTTCTGTGAAAATTTCAATATATTTTCCTTTGGGATTGTAAATCAAGGACAAAGACTATGATAATAATGTGAACAGTTATTTGAAGGATTTTAAAAGTGAGGAGCAGTCAAAATCAGACACGATCAAATAAGACTGTTAAGCTCAGGTGTTAGGATAATAAAATATTATATTTCATTTTCTATGTTAAGAGTATTTTTCGGTCTCTATCTTATGTTATGACTAACTATAATTTTCATTTAAAGAAAGGTCTCATGTAAAATAACAGTATTACAAAATGAAAAAGATCACACCAGCACTGATTATAGAATGATAGTTACTAATAATCCTTTTATGAAATTCAAAATAAATGACAAAAGTGTCCTTAAACACTGTCAGTAGTTGAACAACCCTTATAAGGAGACATTGACAAAATTCTAAGAAACTATTAGAAAGACAACTTTCCAAGATGAATCATGCATTTTGTGATTAAGGATAAAAAAAAATACAAAACTTATTTGACCCCATCCCCTTAGGCATGCCACGTTGTTGAAAAGATCCTGCACCATGATTAAAGTCAAAGCACTTATTGGTTTTAAATTTTACCGAAGTTCGTAATGATTGCTTTTGTTGAGCAGTCACATCCATAAGACAACTGCGACTGACCTGAGTTGAGATTTTATGTATTAATCAACAAGGATGTGTCTCGCCAGCCTCTGAACAAGTTTTCCAGATCGGGATCAGGTGAGAAAATCAGGCAGAGAAACTGGAGCATTTTATTCAAAGGCTGGTATTAAGCTTGCATTTTGCTCTGGATGAATTCTAAAAATCCGAGACCACTCAAATAGTTATCAAGTAGTAGCTTCCTAAAGTACTATTTCTTATACTGTACAAGGTGGTTCTAAGTTTTAAGTTAACTAGGGATGAAATCCCACTTTTCACTTCTCAAGTGAAAGCTCCTGTTTAAGCTCTAGTCATGGTAGTTGCCGTTTCCCTTTCACCCTACAAGTCCTGAGACTACTCTGTAACAGTGCTATGGGTAACCGTCTGCAGTTCTTTAAAGGGTAATCTTTTCCAACTGCCTCCGCACACGCATGCTCTGACCCATCTCTGCTCCCAGACCTTGGATGCAGCATGGTCACTGACACCATCCACAAGGGCTACACAGTTGCACCTGTTAACAGACAACACGTGATAAACTCGTGCAACCGAAATCCCACCCTCGACAGTTTAGGCCACACCTGTCCGGATATTTTTGAAAACGGAGCTTGTCCACAAAAACGGCGTTTTCGGGCACCAAACTCGTAAGTTTTCGAAAACTGTCCCCACAGTGGAGTTTTTTTTTAAATGGCCGGCTTATCGTTTTGTGTGGACGGACGGAAATGGAGGTGACATAGACCATACAGCACATACCCTGTAACGAGTGCTATTTTATTTCCGTTAGTGTGGACCGGCGAAAACGATTCGAATACGCTACGTGTCGACGCGTATCTTTTGGAAAACGACAAAATGATCTCCGTTTTCAAAAATATCCGAGGCCTGAGACAGAAGGCGAAGGTTAAAGGCGAAGGTCACCTACCCTTGTCCCCAGGCCATCTACTCTTCTACGGGGAGTATGAGGCAACGAGGGAACAAGGTTGAACATAACCCTCTACCGCAGTACCGTAAGTATCCGACTCCTGAGAGTTTAAGAGAAACGCCTGGCAAGTAAATCGTCTAATGCAGAATTTTCAACAGTCACAGGGACGAGAGCTATTCTTCGTCCATCGCATCCACAAAACTGACATGAATTTTACGACAGATCAGTGAAATACATGTAAAGCCTTTCAAAGTGACGCTGAAATTCTCCTTGGAGACGCAGTGAATATAAACTAACTAGTTATTTTCGAAAGCAGAAGATGTGGAACTTCGACTTGTTTGGAAGCACTCCATAGCGAGCTCTCCGACTTTTCACTTCACGCGAGCTGTAGAATAATGATGACGTCACATTCGAAGTGATAATATGAGATAAAGCGAGATGCATCATGGGATACTATCCGATCGTCGTCTGGAGAAACACTAAGATGACAAAAGCGAACTGTTGGTTTTTGCTGTAAGTGTAAAACAAAACGAGAGACAAGACCATGAACATTTTCCCCTTCAAGAGATTAAGAGGAAACAGTGCTTCCTTCTGTGCGAAGACGAACATGGATATCGTAATTTAACAAAATTAAAATGAAACGCGCTACGCGATTTAACCCATAACCTACGGCGATGCAATTTGACACACATATTTGATAAACCAACTTGTAGAAATGCCAAAGAGCAGGTCCTTTTAAGAAAAACTTTTAAAAGGGCGCCATTAAATGACTCAGGACTTTCGTTTGTTTGTTTGCGGTTTTGTGCGTTTGATGATGGAACACTAACAAGGCTATACCTAATCACAACTTTGAGCCGGCTTTACTGATGTGAACGCAAACATTCGCAGTTATAGTAAATTCACGGAAGAGAGAGTCGCTGTAAGTCCAGTTAACTTTTAGTCTGCATGCATTTTCGATGCATTGGTCTCCTGTTTACGTTCCTTATCGTCGATCGAGACGCAAGCTTACTTTAACAACTTTCTGGGCAGCTCTTTACAATACCCGCAATATTTAAAATTGTTTCGCCCGAAAGTCCATTTGTTCGACGTCGTTTGCCCTGAAATTAAGTCGATTCGCCCCGATGACATACACACTTTACAGCACGGTGGACATAGCTAACAGAGATCATATTTTAGTTAAGCTTGAATTGGTCGAAAGGTCCAGCGATCTAAAACATTAGCGACAAAGATAATCATATCTGAGATAGTAAACTCAAGTCTTCTGACATGCGTACTTCAGCTATCACAATGATCGCTAAAGTTCCAACGACTGAGCCACAACATACCTAGTACACTGTTTTAGCTTAGTCTCTGGTGATTTATCCAAAAAGATCCTCCTCACAACATCTATTGTATGTGAGCCATCAGCAGCTATCGGGAAAATGGCGGAGGCAAATGGGTGGAAGATCTGATTAGATGTGCACCACACTGGCTGGGTACCAAACTGATACAGCGCAGGTTTGATTTGTCCACTTACTGCTTTACCAGACACACCTGAAATCAAATTGAACACTCAGATGATAGCATCCTTCTATATGAACTGTCACAGAATGATCTCAAAAGACGTTACTTTAATTCTCAAATATCAATTTTCCTTTTTTAACATACTAAGGAAAAGTACTGGAATAAACTGGAAGGAAATGTTGGATTCGATGCAACAGATAAAAGGATTAGGACTTCTTTTCAACAAATCAATGAAAACAAGAGACAAGTTTTCACTCTGAAACATAGAGGTCGAGCGGTTGTAAATACAGTTATATCTTTTTAACAGTATACCAATTTTTTTTTCAGCTAGACTTGCAAGCAAACTCTCTATTGCTGGCGGCTCTTTATTGTGTTGTTTTGCCTCTTCATACTTTATTATAACAGAAATATTTTCTATTCGGCTGAGCGCAGCAATAGATAATAGAACATATCTTTTTGACAGTATACCAGTTTTGCTGTTTGCTACGAATCATGAGTGTTGTTGTTGCTATTATTATTATTGCTATTATTGTTATTGTTATTATGATGTACTTCTTTTTAAAAGGTATTACCTCTATTCAAATTTGGTATTTGCATATTCTGAAGAAACGGTGAGTTCGGGATAAGAGGAGCAGCTTCAGCTATAAAAGACAAATGGAGACAAAAGTGAATAAATGACACAGTTGTATGGACAACGGCAACAATAAAAACAACTCAATTCTGTAAGTGTAACGTACAGACGATGACTTTTAATTATAAGTATGCCTATGGAACACAGCGGAATTCTCGTAGTCTGACACAGTTAAAATCATCTTCACCACAAGTTTAGGCGACTGACAACATACCTGCCAACCTGTCCTCAACAACAGTATCTTGTTCATCTGTGCTTGCTTGTCTGCTCAGAAGCCAGATTTTTGTGAAGATCTTGAATAGCAACACCAGGGACTCGTTCTTGTCTGAAACATGGTATATAAAGGACATAAGCATTTGGCAATCACTAGTATGAAAACACCAAGGACGTTAGTTCTTGCCATGCTTATGTGGCAGTTTTGACCAGTGTGAAAGGTTTAAGCACAAAAACAAGGTCGACAAGCAATCATGTACTACTGTGACAGACTTAAGCAAGAGCTCTTTTCCAAAGTAAACACCCTTATAACGTGTCAGTCAAAAATAAAGAAAAAGAGCGCCGAGCGAAAGCGTGAACATATACGCCCACGTTAAGTTTCTTATATTGTACTTGCGTCATTTTGTCTTTTATTGTCTGCTTGAACCAGCATTCAGCTTAAGTCGCCAAACAAAACAAGACCCATTACCTAGTTAAATTTAGGCTGCTCGCAGCTTCTCCCCTCTATCTCTCAAAGGCAACCTAAAGAAACGCCGTTCCTTCCTATCTCCTAACAAACGCGTCTAGTTTGCGTTTTCGTGCTGAGGAAGGTCTAAGTTAAATTGAGCAACGGCAAAATAAAAACTTAATTAAAACAAAGAACAAACAGACAAGTAGACAGACCGAAAACAAAACTTACCTGCTGATGGAGTGATTGTAGGTAGTATATTTGGAGTACTTTGACCCCAAATACGAATGAGAATCAGCATTTCACGTAATGTGCTCAAAGTGCTTGTGTCACGAACCAGGCTAACCTAAAACGGACACAAACCACATTGCGAAGTAAACCAAGTGAAAGAAGCGTTGACACCAGATATCATCAGTATTAACTGAATTGCCCGTGCACAGAGTACTCGCCGCAAATCGGATTAATCAGACATATCAAGTAAGCGCCTTGAAATATCTTTATGTGGCAAATTTGTCTTGCCACATAAAGTCGACACCAAACTACCAAAAACAGTTTCAATTTTTTTTCAACATGCATCCATGCCATTACTGTCGATTTTTGGTGTAATTGAAAGTAACTTAATAGTACCTTCCATAAGTAGCTTTTCAACTAGACCTGCAAGCAATTTTCTCTAAATCCAACCCACTAAATTCAACCCCGGTCATACGAACACTTTTTATGCCCCCGGTGTCCGTATCAACTGGGTTTGACTGCATCTCTATTATGTCTTCCGTGACGCCTAATCGCAGGTTAACGCCGGTCCACCCCGTACATCAAACCCCATTACAGAATACTGCCATATCGAGAAAGGTTGTCAGAAAAAGTGCGCGCGACAATCCCGAAAGGTAATGTGGGTAGTTTTGAGTTCACTGTTCTTCAAAGAAACTTGAAAGAATGGCACGAGAGGCCATGGACATATGTTTGCGAGTGCTAAAGGAATGTAACAAAAGTAGGCTCGACAGCTACAGTGTCGGAAAGTGTGTTGGTCATATCCCATATTACCTTTCGGGATTGTCGCGTGCACATTTTTTCCGACGACCTTTCTCGAAATATCTTGTCACTCTACTCACCCCTGCGGATTCCTTGTTATGATGGTTTGTAAATGTAACGACCACAAACATGGCAAGGTCAGTGAGCCATTGTATGAGAGGGAACATGGACAACACAGTTGCTTAAAGAACAAAATTCAGTAAGACGTTTGAGTGTTTATGCCACTCTATTTTCTCAACGCAATGCAAGTTACGACAGTAAAGTGAGAAACGACGAGCTAAAATACGACTGAGAAAACTGAGAGATGGCTGTCCATTAACCCTCTAAGCCCTAATATCCACATACAAATTCTCCTAACTGATCTCTATACATTTCTATATAGAAAAGTTGAGAGAGTTTGATAAAAGATCAAAGCATTGTTAATTCTCACAACCTATTTTCTTGATTGGGTATTGATATTGTTAAGGAGAAAATTGATGTTTGTCACTCTCGGGACTTAAAGGGTTCTAAGACTTCGCCAAAAATTATTGGTTACTTCTATTATTGTTACAAAGTGCAGATTGAAAATCTGCTACCGCAAAAAATTTAGGCTTCTGGGAAACTGCCCACCTACCCCTCCCCTAAGCCATCATTTTGACCTAAGTGAGAAGTACGTGTTATTAGGGAGCTTAAGCAACAGCGTTTTTGAGCGACGGACGTCAACCGGAAGTGGACTTTTTATTTCACTGGGCACTGGTTTGTGTGAAACACTCGGGTAAATCGTCTTTTTAAGAGAAAAGAAACTTAGCAATACAGATTTGTTAGCGTCAAGGCATATAAAAAGGAAGAAAGGCTTACTTCCGGTTGACGTGCGTCGCTCAAAAACGTCTTTTCTTAAGGTGACTCGACCCAGTTTTTTTGGGGGGTACCATCCTACTTTGAAGCTCTCTGGTATCCCCACCTTTACTTTTATCGTAAGTCTAACACATAGAATGGATAACATATAGATCAATCTACAATATAACATAAAATTTTTGGCGATCGGAGTAAATGTCACGTGGTTATAATGCCACGCCCCTATGAGGTCTGAGTCGAAAATCTGCTGTTGCCAGCATTTTTTCGTGAAAATCTCTCGGCTACATATAGTGCGCATTAGTGCCTTGCGCTGAACAGAGTTTCACCAAAATCGCAAAGACCCAATTCGAGAAATTCAGCGGTTTCCAAATTTAGGTCATAATTTATGCGAAAATGATAAGCAAACTTTACACGGATTATATCTAATAAACTATGAGATTCATCTCTGTATTTTGGGCATCCTTATAACAGATGGGTCCTTGCAAGTCAGCAAAACAATTTAGCGCCTTGTAAAAGCGCGCGATTTCGAGCAAAGCAAACATATAGAAATTATAGTTTTCGCTATTTGTTGACGTTTGTCAGAGTTTAAGAGTCAATCTCACGAAAAAAGCATTTTCTTAAAAATTCGTAGTTTTTTTTCCTTCAAATTTTTTCAGGGCCACAATTGATAAACTAACAACCCGGACTCTGAATTTCATGGTCATTGAAAAACTGTGACATTATCTTCTATAAGCCCAAACTTGAGTAAACATTGAAGATTTTTAGCGTTTTGGCTGAGTTTGTGCTTTGGGAGTTGTCTATTGTTTCTAGTCTGTGATTATACAGCATTCTTGTTCAGCACGCGTGCAATGACCGCGCTTGGCTGACTTCCGAATATGATAATTTTGGTACAGTGAGACAGGCCATCGCGTGATGCATAGAGGTTTAACTCACAATTTTTAATCAATTCTCGTGCTTCTTGTGCCTTTGCAAAAAAATCAAGAAGTGCTACACACTAAATCTACTTACTATTAAAAAAATATAATTTTTTCATAGGTTTAATGCAAGTGACAGTGCCAGTGACGGGAATCCCTTCTATTTTCTTATACTAAATTATCATATCTCGGTGAGCATTCGGAAGTCAGCCAAGCGTGGTCATTGCACGCGTGCTGAACAAGAATGCTGTATAATCACAGACTAGAAACAATAGACAACTCCCAAAGCACAAACTCAGCCAAAACGCTTAAAATCTTCAATGTTTACTCAAGTTTGGGCTTATAGAAGATAATGTCACAGTTTTTCAATGACCATGAAATTCAGAGTCCGGGTAGTTAGTTTATCAATTGTGGCCCTGAAAAAATTTGAAGGGAAAAAAACTACGAATTTTTAAGAAAATGCTTTTTTCGTGAGATTGACTCTTAAACTCTGACAAACGTCAACAAATAGCGAAAACTATAATTTCTATATGTTTGCTTTGCTCGAAATCGCGCGCCTTACAAGGCCCTAAATTGTTTTGCTGACTTGCAAGGACCCATCTGTTATAAGGATGCCCAAAATACAGAGATGAATCTCATAGTTTATTAGATATAATCCGTGTAAAGTTTGCTTATCATTTTCGCATAAATTATGACCTAAATTTGGAAACCGCTGAATTTCTCGAATTGAGTCTTTGCGATTTTGGTGAAACTCTGTTCAGCGCAAGGCACTAATGCGCACTATGTGTAGCCGAGAGATTTTCACGAAAAAATGCTGGCAACAGCAGATTTTCGACTCAGACCTTAAAGGGGCGTGGCATTATAACCACGTGACATTCACTCTGATCGCCAAAAATTTTATGTTATATTGTAGATTGATCTATATGTTATCCATTCTATGTGTTATACTTACGATAAAAGTAAAGGTGGGGATACCAGAGAGCTTCAAAGTAGAATGGTACCCCCTAAAAAAAACTGGGTCGAGTCACCTTAAGCTCGCTAATGTCATCTTAGGGGAGGGGTAGGTGGGCAGTTTCCCAGCAGGTAATATGAGAAGGGGATGCCCATATCACCTCTCAAAATGTTTCGCCGAATCTTACTATATCAGGAAATCAACAGGTCGGTACTCAATTCTAAACAACAGACCCCTACTTTACATATTATTTTCCCAACCATACTGAAGAGTATTTTAATTTACTTAGTCTCTGTGGCTTACTGTTTTCTAGAGCTAATTCCCGTGTATCCAAAACTTGAATGACCTTGTCTACTTCCACATCCTGATTCGCTGACATCTCTTTAAAAAATTGAACAAAGAAAAGATTAACTTTAACTTAGGGAGCAAGCAAGAATGGCGCAGTGGTGAGATCATGAACTCGCCTAACACCACGGTGGCCCGGGTTAAAATCCATACCAGCCATATCTGGTTTGACTTCGTTGTTGGTTCTCTACTTCGCTCCTAGAACTTTTTCTCCGGGTGCTGGAGTGTTCCTATCTCCTAAAAACCCAACATTTTCAAATTTCAATTCGACCAGGAATGATATGACGAAGAACCACTACGTGGATGTGCTACCTCTAAATCGTTATTTATTTAATTATTTATTAAACTAATTAAATTCGGGTTGATTAAGACAAGTCCTGTGCATGCCGGTGCTAGCTTTCACCAGAAAACGAGAAAGGTATTAAATCGCAAATCAAATTCATCTAGCAGAAAGTAAGTACGTCACTCCTTTTCTAAGTGTGGATCAGGAGTGTTGGGCCTACTTTTACTGTATGGTCAGATGTGAATTTGGGGGACAGAGATGTCGTGTCTGAGCCCCTGTGAAAAACGTTGTCAAAGTTTATGTTGTCAATTTTCATTCTTGGGAGGTTGCAAGTAAGTCTACATCTCTTAAAAATCCAAATAGCCTGTTCCAGGCACTCCGATAGTGGGGGCCTTTTCACGATTTCTGACTTCAGTATCTTGGAACCTGAAACAGGCTACAATCCAGACAGCCACTCAGCCATTCAAACAGCACTTGCCTTTAGAGAGCCGGGAAGTCACGTCATTCAATATGTCAGCAAAAGAAAAACTTACTAGCAAACTGGTCAGCGGCGCCGTGCGATGATCTAAGCAGGGACCTAAAGGTCGTTGCTATGGCAATAAGAAGCTGTCGAACATAACAGTCAACCGCCTGTCCTGCACCGTCTTTCATACACCTGTGGAGACTGGCCTTGATGGCTCTGAACCGGGAACAATGAATCTGCTGTTGAGCGATTTCCTGGATGCTGAATTCATCTGTTAGTTGTCTTGAAACCGCATCTAGTGTTTCTAAGTAATGCAACAACAGATTGCGTGACGTGAATAAAAGAATAAATCATAAACCGTAAACCGCCGCCGCTTATCAGCGGCTTATAAAGGGTTTTAGAAGGGCTTATAAACGGAGAGGGTATTTCCGGTCGTCGCTTCTCTCCCTCCGAAAATTATTCTTCGGAGGGAGAGAACCGACGACCGGAAATACGTCTTCGGTCGCAGCCTATCCTCCTCTTTCTAACGCCAATATTAACGCGCGGACCCCGAGGGTTGTGAAATTATTTTACAGAAAGTACTATTGGAAAGTGAAACACTGACAAGATTTTCAAAGTTTCATGATTTTTTGCGTTTTTCTCTGGCTTGCCTCACTGAAACAAGCTGGTTTGTAAATGATTCGGGTTTGAAAAGATTTGTTTCCCATACTACAGACAAAGTGTAGCTGCAAGCAAGCAACCATACAGAAATGAATCTCAATCTCGATGTCGAATTAAAAGAGAGAGAGATTGAGATTGATTTTCAATTTTAGACACATCGTAGAGTCAGTTATATGTTCAGTTACCCGGACTGCGGTATCAAGTGATTTTCGCATAAATTCTTTGCGCTTTGAGGGCCTGTTTGTATGGAGGTGGGGCACCCATGTAAACAGGCCCTAAAACTTCTAACAGTGAGGTATGGAGCACTTAAAAGCGTAAAGGTGCGATTTGGCCACACAAAAGAGAAACAGTAGAGAGATTCGGCTGTTGTTAGTGTTACCCGCGTACTCCACGATGAAGAGTTCTGCTGCGCGCTCATGGTAACCAATGATATGGTGGGGGCCCACTGGGCTGCCGACTGCGGGTGGGAGTTTTTAAGACAGGGCTGTATAGTCACTTCCACCGTTATGAATAAAAATAGGCCAGTTGGGGATATAAAAGGCCCACAAACTTTCTTCGACTGTAAGTTAATGTCACGAGATCAATAGCCATTTCTCCCGATGTCTGCTTTATTCAAGAAAGCGATAACAAAATCTGTAACCTGTTGGTGTTCCAAGGTGTGCCGCCATAAGTACATCCCACCACTCCCATCCCGTCAGAAGACAGTATTGCAGCAAGTCTGTCAGGCTGCGCTTGAGTCGCATCCCACCGTGAAATTCACTGTCTGTTGACAAATGTGATCACAGTTATTAAAAAATGACAGCCCGCGCGTGAAGTAGGCGCTAGGAAGTAATATGCGGGAAAGAACGGGCCGCGCGGCGACATGTATGTGCCCTCACCCACCTGGTTGTTTCTTGCACCCATTACTTCCAAGCGCCTGCTAGGCTAACGCTCTGAAGCAGGAACGTTACATGTAGATTTGGCTGATGTATGTCTTATCCAGGCAAAATCGGCGCGTCAGACGCTTCCTTGAACTCCGCAACGGAAGTATTCGAGGATTACTACATCCTCACACCCATTATAAAATACCATTGTCTCTTACAAAAAAAATCAATAATTAATTAATTAATTGAGTTATATGAAATAAAATGAAAAGATCATATGCGCCTTTTGATGTGCAGAAAATCAATCACATAGTGAAAATATTATTAAAACGTTAAAAAGCACGAAATTGCAACAAGTTATGCAGTAGGTGAACAATGCTTTCTTCTTACGTGTTCGTGTTCTGTTGCTCACTCTTATGGCATATTTGATTGGTCGCATCAATTCTAGAACAGGAATATACTTCGATCTAGATTTTTCTACGCCGGTTAGTATCTCTCCACAATTAATTGGGGATATGGACTAACAAACATGCCTCCAATCAGGTCTCCTCAGTACCATCAACGTCCTTTAAATTCTCGAATCTGTGAAGTTCAAAATGATTGCAGCAATGTACCTAACTAAACAACCTCCCTTCCCCCTCCAGGATCATCAGATAGAGATCACTACAATTTACTGAGACTCAATTAATTAACACTTACCTTTGCCTGCCAGGTGATGCAGTTTGAACATGCGCACATCTCCGGTCATGGTAATTCCCATAAGGCAGCAACAACAAGGGGAATAACAGATGGCACCGAGGCATCCTGAGCTGTAGCTTGGTCCTAACGTGCGTGCTTTCTTGGCTGGGATACCTGTGGAAGTTTTAATTAGTTATTGATGGTTTGCAGCATGAAATATAGTAAATAAACCGCCTATTAAGAAATTCCTATCGGTAGAAGAAGGTGACTGAGTGAAATGGTAGCGAACAGCTGAACAGATTGAGGCTCCGTCCACACGTATCCGATATTTTTGAATCCGCAACTTTCTTTCTGGATTCAAAAATTTCCACGTCCACACGTATCCTTATTCAAATCGAATTCGCTCGTCCAGGGGTATCCGACAGTAAATCCGACAGGTATTCGGATTCACTCTTGTACCCAGAATGCCTTTGGAAAAATTGGCAACGGAGCATACATCTTGCCCTTCCTTGAGAGAACCTGGGAACAAGGTTGCCATCTCGAATACAGTATTCACGGTAAAGAACTGGCCCAGTTGTTCGAAGGCCGATTAGCGCTAACCCAGGGTTAAATTTTAACCCGGGTTTCTTTTTCTTTATTCAAAAGCATTTTCCCGGATGATTTTCTCGATTCTTTTTGTAGCATCAAATCATCAAGTTGTAGACAAAAATAAAACCGAATTTACTTTTTAAGCTTTCATCTCTGAATTGAAATTTTGCACTAACCCTAGGTTAACCCTGCTTTGAACAAACCGGCCCTGAGCTCAATCCTAATTGATGCGTCACTAAATAAAAAAAATATCCGGATTTAGCGTCCATATGATTCCGGATTCATAGTGTATTCCAAAATTTCCACTCTGGAGAGGAGATAAAAAAAAGTTGCGGATTCGTATGCGGGATTCACCGAATACGTGTGGATGGAAGCAGTATCCGGAAAGAAACAGTTGCGGATTCAAAAATATCGCTCGGGACCTGAAAGCGTTCCACGCAGTGGGTGCTTATAGATTTACATAGGATCTGTACCTATATATGTAGGACCATATACCTACCCAAGTCAGCGTCAGAACTTTGAGGTTTTGTGCGAAATGAACCAATCAGTTTCAGGCCAACACTGAAAGGTAGAAAGAATAAACAGTTTAGTAACAAACTCTCTTTCCCTCATCCGTGTGATGAGCAGGAACGTCAAGTGTGATCGTTTTACAGGCTGGTTGCTTTGTACTTTAAAAAAAGAAAGGCAAAATGAAATGTTAAGTGATAGACAGATTAACAGCTTTTTAACGGTGATGGGTTTTTTAAGGCTTAAATTAACAAAATCTAATGCCTTTGCAGTTATATATTATTCACCTTCACTGAAGGTAAGATTGCAGTAACGCTCTTACACTATCTCAGACTAATTCAGCCTAAGGAAAGTACATGTAAAGTTAGCAAATGAATTGTGATAAAAGCTATCTAAGGCAGCGTTCGACCGGTGTCACTCTGGAATGATAAAATGGAGGGCTCCAGCTCATTTATCAGGGCCCTAGAGCCACTTGGCTTTTATGCATGCATTAACCTGATTACTATATGGCAATCAGGATTGCAGATACTTTAAAATTTAATTCTGCCTGATGACTGACGCGCTTGAACAAGCGTTCATTTTATTCACTACACAGCACAACCAGTCAGATATTGCGATTAAAGTGTTCTCTTAAACCAGGGGATGATTAGAAAAAACGTTTTTGACTATTCCAGTGACTAAAGTGTACGACTTAAAATCTTATCTTATACCTAGTGCAGTGACTGACTGTAAAATTAAAATAAAACACTACCTGGTCAGCATTTGAAGCTTATCATCGTCATATTGAACCAGCAAGATTGATGCAGGGTATGTTAAGACGTTACTGATGGGTGAGAAATCTATTTTAGGCGTTGGTAGCCGCGGGAGGCACAGTGATACGATATTGGCAGGATCTTTATGCGTGTTAATGATGGTCCATTCCTGGAATGAGACACGGTACAAATACAGAAAGATCATGAGAATTATATTATTACATAACATAAGGCTGCGTGCAAACGGACGCAACATTGTTAATCAACAACTCCCAGGACTGTTGGATGTTACATCTTGCGTCCGTTTGCACACCCTGTTGCATGTTGTTGAATGTTGTTGCGTGTTGTTGCGCAAAATTTCTTTTGTTCCGTGATCGCCAAAGGAGAGCAACAATGTTGGATCCGTTTGCACAGCTCTTCCAACATTGTTGGAACCACGCACGCTCATTACGCATGGTTTACAAAGACTTATGGGTTGTATCATTCCACGATGCACTGCAGGTACCAACATTGTTGGGAGTTGTTGCATCCGTGTGCAGACCACTGCCAACACACACGCAACATGCGTCCGTTTGCACGCAGCCAAATGTTACAAAATAAATTCTTTCGAAATTCAAACACCCTTTTGCGCAGGGTGTGATGGGAGGGAGGAATAGGAAGGCGATTGGGGACAAGTCACTGAAGTTAACATGACGATCATTTATTATAACATATTCTCTGAACAACTTCTTCCCAAGGATGCATGGGCGGAAGAACACGTTTTCTTCTCTGGAGTAAGACATGCAGCCGAGAGCAAATTTAGTGAGGAAAAAACCTGTCACCCAAACAGCCTCATTGGTCATAAGTAAATATGATTGTTGCTGCATTTACTTACATATACTGGTACACTGTAGTTTGGCATGCTCGGATGTAAATGACCAGCGGTTTTCTGTTGGAATCTCTCATGTATCTGTTTTTCACTTTTCTTCATTTCCCACCGTTTCACGCAACTCCCACTTTTTCCTAATGATGAAAAAACAAATCAAGAAAGAAAAAGTGAGAACGAAGACGACTCCTTTTTTTCAGTTCCCATTGATTTGATTGCGTACAAGCATAATAGCCGCATACATTATGTTTGTATGGCTGCGTACAAGCATAATGCGGCTGGGGCTATTCATCTAGTCCCAGATGCTTGTAAATTGAATAATGCTGTTGATAAATCTCTCTCCAGTGGATAGGACAATTGGTTTTCCTAACTTAATACTTATCCGCTAGAGAGTGATTCATCCGCGCTATGAATTATATGCCCAACCGGTTTATCAAGACTCAATAAAACTTTTGGTGTGTTCAGATTATTTGTTCCTATTGTCACCACAAACCACTGAAAAAGGTCAAGAAAGCTGATACCCCTTCGTAGGCTCTATTCCCGTTACACGTTGGTAATCCCTATAATAAAAGCAAGCTATTACTATGAAGTTATTCGTACCAAAATGACGGGAAGCTAAGGTATCTAAGCTTCAGAATGGCTACGTTTACATTTCAGAAGATTTTAAGGGAACCGCTTTGCCCTTTACACCCAAATGCATTAATTCTAAATAAAAACATTCCGGTTTGTGTCGCGTGTCCAGAGACTTTGAATCGGAAAACCAAAGTGAATGCATATCACACTCACCAAACGTGCAAACTAAGACTCCTTCTCCAGAGTTCTTGGATAAGAACTGGATGTTACTCACACGGTATTCTGCAACTGAAAAAAGAAGGAACTAACTGAGATATCAAATTCTCTTTAAAAAATCACCCATTAACATAGCGAAGCTGACAGAAGATGACAAAACCAAAAACAGCTAAAAGTAGGCAAATATAGTTATCCGAAAACGTGTACACTGACTCATTACTGTGATGCCTACTACATCTCCCATAGGACAACGTTACTCACTTAAAATGTTTGCATCAGCTGCATGAAACCCTCGTTGAAAGTTGGACCAGAAAGTTGTCCGGTTGAAAAAAAAGAACTTTAAATTCGAGGACGATGACAACCGCCAGGAAGAAGTTTGACTTAAAGTGTTTTTTCGTGTATTCTCAAAAAAATAGACATCCCAGGGACAGTCATTTTACTTTTGTTCTCAAGAAAACTGAGCACGGTTATTTTTATTGGAGGAGGTTAAGACCTCCCATGAATGCATAATGATAAAACTTGTAACGTTTGATAACTCATTTTTCCGCCACTGCAACCCGTGGTAGAAAGACGACGGATAACGCGTTTTCCCGCCAAAATGGCGCAGGTTGACACGCGTGCTCTGCTAAAAATCTAGACCTCGTAGAGTGTTCCTCGTTTTAGAATGTAAAGTTTTCCGATAAATAAGTAAATACATAACGACTTTTACTAGGACTAGAATTGCAGGTCAGAAAACGAAACCCCATTCAAGTGGAATTTAAAACAAAACGGTAAAGAAATTTTAACTGTCTTCTAAAGGAAAATAAATTACTTACAGTCTTGCTCACTGTGAGAATGAGGAAACAAACAGGGAAGAGGATCAGAGGTGATCTGACAGCCGTCTGAAAAAAAACAACATTGTGAACTACGAACAGTCTTCACTATGTAGATTTATGATGAACAGTTTATAGACTTTGGCTTATAGAATTTGGCTTATGTTGAACTTTTCCACTTGTCATCCTGATTACTAGGCAGAGAGCGCGAACCCTGGCTGAGGGGGTCGTTCGCCAGGAAAATTTGGCTGTGAATTCAGGTTCGAATGAGTGGCCTGCCTCCACCCGTTCAGCAGTCTAGAGAACCATTGTTCCGTTCGTTTCTAAGGTCAATTAATAGATCACCTAGGGCTGACTTCACTATGTAGATTTGCTCCAGGAAAATACTCTGCATACCACGCTTTATCAACCTCTACTACTTTTTACTACTGTAAATCCTCTATTCAGCCCCCCTCTCCCCCTCTCTGATAAGCCCCCCTTTTTTTCAGGGGAAGAAAGTTATTAAGTCCCCCTCTCTTTAAGTCCACCTCCCTTCCGTCCTTATTCTTCACAACCAAATTATTAAAAGCTAGAATGACCCGGTATGGTTTATTCATGTCCTGTAAGTTTGGATTTGTTTTGATCTTCGGCTGCAATACTCCCAACGTCATGTTCGTCATGCTTTTCCACTTTGAACCCTAGTTCTTTACGCAGAATTGATACCATCTTCCGGTTGCTTTAAAATCAGTAGAGCGCCCCGTATTGATAAGTGTACTTTAATTTGCTGATACGGGGCGCTCTACTGCTCTTTCAACCAACGAAATCCCCTCTCAAATAAACCCCCCTCTCTATTAAGCCCCTTCCCCCTTCAACGTGCTTGAAATAAAAAAGCCTTCCCGAAGGATACTTGATAGGGAATTTACGGTATTCGATTCCAAGTCTCACAGCCCACCTAGATTAGTTTTAGCTATTTTGTGGGCTAGTGATGTTTCGTGCAATTAATTTTTATTTGTGAATCGAAACTTAAAACTTGAACTACAAAAGGATTTCTTGTTTGCTGCCCTTCCCTCATCCTTTTAAAAAAAATACTACCATCTGACTGTTCTTTAATTACGGGGTGCTTGCAAGCTTTTGACTGAGGGGATTAGAACTAACCTTATCAAGAGGGGGCAACACTTGACTTTTTCAAGAACTGATAAGCATCTGGCCCTTTAAAAGCTCCCAGCTAACTGGAGACACTTTGAAGATCGAATTTCAATTTGGACATGTTGGTTTTGAGGAGTGACAAAAACTGGAGTTCTCGTGGAAATGTCTTCTTGGAGCAGAGAAAGGGGGAGCAAGCAGGGTAGGGGTAGAAAAGGGTCACACCCTTTTTCCTTATCATAAACCTGCACCTCTTGATTTGCAGGGTACTATACAGTGTGGCTTTAACGAAGTTTGAGACCTCTCCTCCTTACTTAATACTTGATATGGTGTTGATATAACGGTTTATTTTAGTAACTTTTAAATACCTGGACCACCAGATAAAGAAACTCTGTAGAACTGTACCGCACTGCATAATTCACCGTCGTTTGCAACCACAATCACTTTGCCCTCTAAAAGAAGATTTTTACCAAAAAAGTCACTTTAACATTCTTTAAATTAAGTATATGCTAGCAAAGTCTCCTTTTCCACTACACATTTTTGGACAAGAAAAGGGTTAATAAAATTAAAGCCAGAAAATTAACGGAAAAGAAATACAGTAAGACGACAAATTTGATTCTGATTCTGGCCTCCTCACTATCATCTTAGTATAGATTAGAGCAGAAAAGTTCTAACTCAGATAAAATTACTTTGGGGTTCATTGCTTAACTGTTTGATCATGAAAATAAGTTTTTAAAATCACCCAAGGCAACAAAACATGTATGTTACACTCTATTGCCAAGGTTATATCAGAGCTCCAAAAAAAGCTTAAAATCCAGCTTGTCCTTTACACAAGCATCTCTCACATTTTTGCTTTGCCATGGAGGGTCACTGCATACTTGCCTTACACATAAGTGTACCTAATGATTTAGTTACCAGATGACTTGCCTGGGGCCATTTTCTTGAAAGGCCAAGTAACTTTTTGGGCCCAAACTGAAAGGCAAATTTTAAAACCAAAACTTGTTTATTAGTAGCACGGTTCCTAGCTCAGAAACTGGTCAATTTTGCTTCATTATTTGATAATTTCATTGTATCATTTTCAAAATTATTGAAAGTTTGATTTTGAACGCAAACACCCCAAAATTGAAACAGTTTTTAGGGCCCGAAAAGTTACTAGCAAGAAACTGGCGCCTGGACCCTTGTCTGTTGGACAAGTGAGGTTAGAAATAATTATTATGCCCAAAATGACAATCTACTGGTCCAGGACAAGGGAACAGGACTTTCTTGAAGCCCTGAGTGTCCTGAAAAATAGTCAATGTACAGTGTATACAGTACTAATGCAGCATACAGGTAATCATGTGGCTTAGGGTAAAGACTTAAAACAGAAATCCATCAGGAAATTGAGGAATTTTAATTATTAGTGGACAAAAACCTTGTACCAGAACAATTTAAACAACACTGCATTCTTTTAATAACACCAACGACTACTTCTCATGGGAGCCCAAAAATGTCAAATTTCACAAGAATTGTGAAAACATAGGTAAAATTCTAAAAATGTCATGTGTAAGATGTCATTTTGTGAAATTTGGCATTCATTTTCTCGGGCTCTCATAAGAAATTTTCTTTGGTGTTATTACATCTATAGCCCTTGAAAAGTGCAAAAAAGAATGCAATAATTTTAAATTATTCTGGTACAAGGTTTTTGTCCACTGAAAATTGAACTTACTCAATTTCCTGATGAACTCTGTCTTAATATCACTCAGACTGCTAACATCTGGCATTAAAGAGTTTGAATGGGCTGGAAGCAAAGCATCAGTTATTATGACTGATGCTAAGATTTATGCGACTGAACCCTGCAGTGTGTACATTAAATAAAGTATAATTATGATAAAGGGGTATAGGAGATAAAAGCTAAACAAATTAAAGTGGTAACCAGTGTCTGATCTAGAGCATGCCATTGCGGATTGCCACCGTTTGAGCAAAGATGTCTCCATCAAAAATCTGTTCTGGGTCATTTTGACGCACTTCAAATTGTCTTTCAAGAGAAAAAGACACAAGAAAATGTAATTTCTCCTTGTGCAAAGTCGTTTTCAAACAATATTTTGGTGTAAATTTTAGAAGATTAAAAGTAAAGCAAGAACCAAAATTCAGAGAATATGACATTTGTTGGTAACATATTCACCCAGTACATAAAAATAAAAAAAATAAGTGACCTCCCCAAAAACAAAATGTTCCACTGAATATTGTTGACTGGAACACATTGGCCCCCTAGATGGAAATCCTAGATCAGACACTGGGTAACTGGAGGATCTAGAGGAACATTTCAGGTCAGGATCTTTAACTTACTGTTGGTAAATGCAAGGTCAGCTACAGCAACTCGTGCCCGCACCTGTGCCAAGCACTTTCTTGTGATTTGTACCTCAGGTTTTGTGGTTGTAACACAAATCTGAAAAATCATAAAGTTAGCAGAGCTTTAGTTTTCTGCTCTTTTTTTTTTTTTTGCTTTGTGTACAATATACATGACTAAAACTGCTGACAAGCTGTTAATTTTCACCAAAAGAATTGGAAACCAACCTTAGTTGTCATCTTGCAAACAAAGTTTTGAACTACTTTTGTATTTTCTTTTGACTTCAATTCAAGCCTTTTTTTTATCACAGCTGGAGATTTGAGCGCATTTTTTGATAGTTGAAGCCTACAGGTGTTCCAATTTTTCATCTCTATTTTGTCCTTAATTTAGTGGTTTTCACAGGGCAAGAAAAAACCCAGGCTTGATTGCCTGTGGCAAGTAAATTTTGATCATGGGCAAGTAAAAATTGAAGTTTGGAGGCCCAGTGGGCAAGAGAAATATTATTAACATCAGTGGTCCAGTGAGTCTGTCTGAAAGTGTCAGTGTTGGTAACTGATAATTATTTTCCAGACAGAAATTATTTCAAAACTGAAGACTGCAAGATGAGTGACACAATTAGTTGATAGCAAGAAATAATCAATTTAAAATCCAAGTGCACATATGCTTGCTTGTGCTACTCCTGCCGTCACCATATTGGTCAAACCCAGTAGTTAATTGTTATAATATCAAAGGTGACGAATTACTCCTTAATTTTGGTGCGAAATTTCAGCGTTAATTTGTAATTTCACATGTGAAATTACTAAATCGCCATGGCAACCTGCCGTAGGTCTCCGTTTCAAGATGGCAACGAGGTTTTAAAATGTCATGAATGAAGATGTCAGGGCATAAAAGATGCTTTAGATGACCTGAACACACGAAAGAGCACATCAAGAAGGATTCTTAGAGGTATGTTGTCGAAAAATTCTAAAAACTTAAGCCAAATTTCTGCTCTAAACGTTTGAGAGAGTGGAGTTCACGATAGATCGATACGATCGAGGACAAACAAGTAAAAAATCCTCGATTGCTAAGGTAATTCGTCACCCATGATATTAATAGGTAATCAAATGGTATACTCGTGAAATTAGGGAATAATTTCACTTGTGTTTTGTCCAAATCCTAATAATTACCCGAGCCTAAAGGCTCGGGAAATTAGAAGGATTTGGACAAAACGCGCATGAAATTATTCCCTAATTTCACTTGTCACCATTTGATTACACATACTAATCTATAACTTAAAATAATTATGTACAGTACGTTACTTTAGATGATAAGGCATTTTGTTCCCTTCAGGCAAGTTATATTTAGGTGCGGACAAGTGGAAAATGAAATTTACTTGCTCACAGGGCAAGTGGATTTCAATTTTTTTTTCCTGCCTTGTTTCAGAAGGCCCTAGTGCCCCTTCCTTCCTCAAAATAGAATTGTCTTTCCCTCATTTTTTACAGTCAAAAGAGGTCAAGCGTAGCCCCCCAAGATTCTATTAATGAATTGATTATTTGAAAAATGAATCTGTTAATTGTTCACGTAACTGGTGTCAAATTCAAATCGGAATTACTGCATGAGTAATAAGCAGTGAATAATTTATGAGAGCTTGTTTGTATTTGGTCAGACTGAAAATCTTTGAATGAATTACAATTCTTAGAAGACATTTACATCAAATTCAGGGAAACTGATAGAAATTTCGTAAATGAATCGCGTGTGAATTCACGGCTCATTACGCATGCAAGAATGTAGAGATGAATCTGAAATCTACAATTGCTAACAGACTCAACTTTCAAATAATAAATTCATTAATGGAATTTTGTGGGGTACGCTTGACCTGGCTTGACTGTAATAACTAAAAACAAAATAAAACAAAAAATGATGAGGGCGGGGCAAGAATCAAGAGACAACTTACTAGACCAGTTTCACTGATTGCCACCCAACCGTCCCGGGCTCTCATGCCTCCTATCTCCACTAATGGGGGTTTGCTTTTGTTGGTTATGAAGCGATCGCTGAGCTTCTTAGGAACAGGTGCAGTAAAATGAGAATCATCACCAAACAAGCTGAACAGATTCTGTTGGTAAGTAATGCAGCATCAAAACTCAAGTCATTATCACCAAATCAAGATAGAGTAGTACAACTCAGTAAAACTTTTTCTTTAACTCTTTAAAAAAATAATGTCAACATTAAATTATGTAAAAAAAAAAATACATGGCCATTGTTTGAACTTTAGAACAGTGTTATTAAGTGGCTGTTCACTACTGCACTGCCACTGAACACTTTTGCTAGACTGAGGTGTGTGGTGTTTGTTAACGTATTAAAGCAGTTTTATTGAAGAAGTTACATAAATGCTTTACGCACTATAGCAATGCAGGTAAAATCCATTCTCGGGTGAAACCAGAATTTATCCAGGGTTAATGAAACCCTTGTACAAAGCTTAAGGTATCATCCAGGTTACCCATTCATTAAATCAAAATAATTTACTTGCAATTTTTAGATGATTAGAAAGAGCTCATTGAGAACTTTTTTTAAAAAAAATTATTGCTGCAGAGAATTATGGAGCACACAAGATTCTTCAATGCCTATTACTTTCATTGATTGTTGACAAATTCTGCCACACATGTCACAACACCAGTCAAATGAAAATCGTGCAAGCCAGCTCATTTTATCTTCTTTATAAAATATCACACTGTACCTTGACACCAGTGTCTATCCATGACAAAGCCACTAATCTTTCTCCTTCACCCACATCAACTGTACACACAGACTCCCAGTCGTTAACCATGTGGTCCTGTTAAAATTATATTATGAGGCAACAACAGGAATTTGCTTTTCAGTATGTCAATTTAAAACTCTTAATTCAGGATTTTTAAAGAGTCTGTCAGCAGACTTTTTGTTGTGGCCCTGTTGAAGCATATTAAAACAAGTGACAAAAAAGTAAAAAAACAACCATAAAATTAAAGTATAACTTAAAATAATAGATGCATGTATGTGTGACAGTCCTTTGTAAGGCTGAGCTCTAGGAAAACCTGAAGGGAGCCTACACATAAAGTGCTCAGAATCTGTAAAATGCAGGTGCCCAGTATTAGATTTCTATGAAAAAAATAAATTTCTTAGTTTCACAAGAGCAAAAGTATAAAGGCACCAAGGAACAACCATGGGCAACAGCGTTTCTAGTCTGTTAGACCAAAATGGTGGCCTAGTCACACATACATCCTTTCTAAAAAGAAACATTATTTGCAGGCCTGCTTACAACATTATTTTTTACCTTCATAACCCACAGTTTGCACACACCAACAAGGTCGGCAGAAAGAAGTCTTGAACCAGTGCCATCCCATGTCAGACTTTGAATTAATTCCTTGTGACCAGAACTAAAACTTGAGTTTCACAAAAATGATACAGTATTAAAACAGCGTTCTATAGCATACACTTGGTTAATACTTCGTAGAACAAGTATTAATTTTGAAATAAGATGTTGGGACAGGTCTCAGTTTTCCTATTTTTTCTCTTCAAAGACCCTGTAAGCTCCATCACTTTCACTTATCAGCGTGCAAAGAAAATCATTTTTACAGCTTGCCCTTCGGGCAAGCTGAAGCTAGCAGTTACTAGCCCAAACGTCATTTCCGCTAGCCCCAAAAGCTTTTTGGCGAGCAGAATTGATTTCACAGTTCTTCTATTATTCGAATTCCTCAAAAATCATCACTTGCCCGTCGGGCAAGTTAAAAACAGAATTAACTAGCCCGATAACAAAATCTACCAGCCCCGGGCTGTTGGACACTACTTTCTTTGCACGCTGCTTATGCACAGTTGTAGTAATGAATACGATGTACAAAATTTAGTTTCATCATCCACAGGTACCCACTATTGTGAGCAATTTTTTTGATTCAGAGTCATCAGTGGTTAACAAGGCAAAATTATATTGAAAGTTAGTCCAAGACCAGCAACTGAAACATGTAATATTTTGCTAGCCTAAAATTTCTCAGGACAGGTTACCAAATCTAGGGCAATTCACAAAAAGGTCAAGGAATATGGCTTCACCTACATTATGTTGTAGGTGAGATCTGTTCTCAGTTTAAGCCAGAATTTCCATTGTACCCCACAAATGATTAGAGCCAGGCAACAAAGGACATTCCAAATCAGACCAGGTTGAAATTATTATACTTATCTACATGACCTTAAACTGAGAATGGATTTTACATACAAAATACAATGTATTCACTGTAAAGGTTTAAGGATATGTAACAAGGATACCAAGAAGCTCATTTGTCACCACCCCTCACAACTAAAAAGCAAAAGTCATACACTGATTTGGTCATAAGATTAATGTAGCCATGATCTTCAAGCAAAAGGACTTGAGCATGTGTGAAAAATTAATACGAGAAATGGTACTGGGAACCCTGCAAAAGTGTGGAATGGTACAGGCAAAGGACGAATAAAAGAAGAATCCATGTTTTGGTGCATGCTATTGTGATATGGACAAATTTCACTCATATTGACCAGCAATAAGGTAAGACACACAGCATAAACATAATTACCTGCAAACATCCCATGGTGTATCCGGATCAAAGATGTGTATGCCATTTGTTATTTGTGATCTAGAACATTTTACAAAGGATAACTACACTTACAAAAAACAGGTTATTACGATGAAGGGGGAAAGCAAAAACAAATTAAGAAGAATGGTGAAAATGTTAGGAGAGTGATGGTAACCTTTAACAATTAATTTTTGGTTATAAGTGATGTATGTGCAAGAAAACATTTTTCAACACATTCTACTTTTTGAATTTAGAATAAGCTTAATACTAGTTTGCATTATATTATTGACCTAAAGAAGTTAAGTTACTGTCAAAACAAGGTTGGTTTTAAACACACAAGACAACATACTTCAATAATAATTATCATATATACTAGTATTATCTAAATTAGGTCTATGAAAAGTGTCTTCACCTTGAATTTTGGTCATTTGAAGAGCATGCATTGCTCGCTTCAGTAGTACTACGTGTAAGTTTTCTGTACCCAGTACTGAATGCTATTAGATTTCTGCAGGACCAAGCAGCCACAACTTTTCCACAAAGATTGCTACAGAACATTCAGAAGAATGATGCTTAGACATTTGTTTTGTATCAATAAAAATGTATATCAGCTACTTCATAAACAGGGTAGGTAAAGGTAGTCTAATTTACAGGCTGATGAAAAGTATAGACTACACCTGTAATATTTTTTGCCAATTGAGGTAATAATAATATTTAAGAAAGATTTTTTAAAACCTTGTTGCTACTGTTGATTGTTTTACTTTAAACCAGCTCCCTTAACAGGGCTCAAAGTTTATTTTTGGCTTCAGGAGAACATGTGCTAGCAGGTGTAAATTTCTCGGCCCACTGCCAAAACTTTTAGGTGCTCAGCTAAAAAATGTGAGGATCACAGCTTAGAAAATGAAGTCACTAAAAAAAATTTGGAAGCTTCAGGCTCTGTATTAGCCTGCGAAAGCAGCCATTGCTCCTCGCTCCTCACCACTAGTTCTATAAAAGTAATCTTTTACAATGTATTAGCAGGGGCATTGCCAGCCTTTCGACTAGTTGTAAGGCTTAAACTGACCTCACCAACTCTTTGAGCTCTTAAGCTTTTTAGCTCACCCCAACAATGGATAATTTATTAAAAGCAGTAGAGTGATCAAACCAAGGTGCATTGCGCCTAATAAAATTTTGGGTGACATAACTTAAAAAAATATTTTGGGCGACATAACGCTGGTTTCAGGAGACATAACTTCAGGTGAGATGACTTTCGGGTAACTTGACCAGTTACCTTATCCCATGTCCACATTGTGGGTGACTTATGCACTTGCGGATCAGAAGCATCAATCACACTCACATAGGACAAGTTCTCAAGTCTGACTCACAATTCGGAAATCTTCGTTCATTAAAGTGAAAAACTGAATTCATTATTCACTCAAAAACGTCCAGTAAACAGTGCAGTTACAAACGTACTGCTGCTGTTCAGTCCTTTATTACAACATACTAAAAGGTCATAACATTTAGCAATCTTCAGAAATCACCAGAACACCTAAAATAAATATAATTATTGCAATGATAATGACAAACCCAAGCATTTTTTCTTGTTGAGCTTTCTTCAGCAGCTGTACATGTTATTTTGGAGAAAGACAAAAACAATGCAAGAGTAACGCAAGAGAACCAAGACTCGCATGTGGTATAATCCAAGTACTTAAGATTCCTTTTACCTCTTTAAAGGCTTTTCTGTTGACCACAGTACGTTATAGATCAAATCCATGCCTCATCCCTCAAAACCCTTCCTGTTCCGCCATATTGAAAATGAACAACCGCTGGCTGGTGGCTAGTGATTGTTGAGGGACCGGAAGTCAGCTGGTACATTGATTGACAGACCGGAAGTTACAAGGCTCAGAACAATAGACACGAGCAAAAATGCAAACATGCATGTCGTGTAAGGTTACTTACGTACAAAATCGATTTTCATGAGGTTTTTTAACTAAAAGCCGTTGAGAGTCATTCATAATCAAATTTAAAGGGTTGCGAACTGCCAGGATCGTAAAAAGCCTTCCATGTGCGTGCGTCCGCAAGATCTGGACTGTGTGAAGTGAATCGGAGAGTCTTGCAACATCTCTGGAACCATCGAACCATCGACAGATAAACACAGACATATTCTGAACTCAACCATCTTGTGATTGAATCATGGCTGCAGATCTGACTACTGCCGATGTTTACGAAGATGCTTCGCTTATAGGGCAAGACATAGAGAGGGTAATCGAACGTTTTGGGCACGATGCTGTCATAGATTTGATGCCGAAGATAATAAGTGTGCTTGAGAAGCTCGAACTGGTGGTAGCTGAAAAGGAGAAAAACAGACTCGAAATCGCCGAGCTGAAACTCGAAAATGAGAGACTTTACACGGAGATAAAGCGGGAAGCAAGCCAAAGAAGAAGACTAGACGAGGTAAGTTCAGGTTTCGATCAGTATTTCATTATTCTGTGTCGGAACGCGCGTAGCATTAATTATGGGAACTAAAATGAGCAATCGACTGATGATGGTTTCTTCTCGGTTCGGATTGCTGTCATTGCTTGTTTGGATGGGTAATTTGCCTTATCATCCTCTAGGTATCACATTAGAGGCTAGTGGTTGGCTTACTCAGGGCACTTAAAATCGAATCAGCAGTGTTCAAAGGATCGATCGAAAGCAACAAGTAGTTGCGTCATTCAGTGTACTGTTCATTGTAATTATTGTAAGTGAGTTGTATTAAAGTGGTTACTGGAGTTTCTCTGAACATTAGCGCTGAACCATGTAAAAAAGCATTGCTCCTTGGTCGAAACAATGATCATTTGCCCAAAATTTGACATCTTCCGTTTTGGAACATTGTAGTCATGATATTGCTTCGATATGTTAAGTTGTTTACTTCATGTTACATTATGCGGAAATTCTTTCACCGCAAAACCGCCTGACTATTTACACAATTAATTCCATACTGAACTGCTCGTGTAAGAACTACGATAAAATTGCTCGTTAGATCTGACCATGTATTATTCTTTCATAAACTGACTCACTATGTCAAGTTGTGGCGGGATCAAAGTTCCGCTTTGAAGCAGATACACACAGCCATCAAGATCATCAAGAAAACAAGCAATACGCAAAATCAATTAAAAAGAAACTTTCAATATACGGTGTTTGCCGTTAGAAAGGGAGAAAATTTTTATCCCTGTTATTGCACAAAATTAGGTATCACGCAAAATTTTCTTAGTGAGTACAATGAGCACATTCAGAACACAACGTCATGCAAACCAAGTTTTTTTTTTTTTCATTTTTAGATTGGCATTATTTAATGTTGGAAATGACATCATCTCATTATGGCCCATGTGACCAAACTGACTGTGCCAAAAATGTGAAAATTTTATTTACTGTCAGCAAACCTTTTGGTTATGAGGAATAAGTACATTACTTTTAGTTCACTGAACTGGAGCAAATTTATTGTTAGAACTGAGATCGATCTTCTTTCGTTGCACTTTTAAACTTAAGAAATGTCTTAATTTCAGGGCAAAAACCCATTATTATAATACACCCCGGTTTGCATAAATTTACTCTCATTTAAAGCTCTCATGATCAAAGAAAGTTCAGCTTTCTTTGTAGATATGTGACACATGACTATTTTATGTGATAAACTGTGCCAAAACATTTAAATAACCAAAACTGAACAAGGAAGTCAAGCTGATTCATTTACCATGTTTCACCCTTTTACTTCCAGAAGTGGCCACAGTCAATAAATTATTGAATAATTATTTCAACAAAAATTCCAAATTTCATTTTGTAAAATACTGAAAAACAAATAACTCCCTGGTGACCCTTTAAGTCTCCAGAGTCCAACATCAATTTTCGCCTAAAAAAATCAAGATATCATCAAGAGAAAATGTCAAGCAAATTAATGTAATGATTTTCAAGGAAAAAGTGCTTCGATATATTAAAATTCTAAATTTTTCACAACTCCATTGTCTTGCAATTCCCAGAAGAGACTTGAGCACAAAGGAAACCAAACCAAATATAGAAAAGTGACAAGAAAGCCTCTGAGTCATATTAGAATTTTAATATATTGAACATAGGCAGGAGCCCATCAAATGGAGCCTCCATCTCCATTAATTTCGTGAGTTAACCCTTTCCCGAGTAGATTTATAAATAGAACGGCTTGTTTCCCGCAAAAGTGTCATATTTCCGTGAGTCTCGTATGTATATTTGATAGGCTCCTGACAAAGGCAATTCTTTCTTAATGAAATCTATGGACCAGTGGTCAGTGACCGCAGAGCAAAATTTGGAAGGAAGCTAACAACCGCTGACGGTGGCGGCGGGAGAAATTGGGGGATCCCCCCTGAAATTTTAAAACAGACTCTCGGAAATGCGATTTCCAGCGTTTTGAGGTGCATTGGCAACTTTTTTTTTTCAATCAATATTTATCCAGGGGCATCCAATTTAGCAGAAATGGCGGCAAAATTAGTGTGGACGCTATCGCTCGCGGCTCCGCCGTCCATGGTGGTGGATTCAGTCATTAAGTAATTTTGGGGCACGCTTATAAGAGGGGGCCCAAAATAAAATATTTTTCTTGGCCTAAAGGTCTCAGTTTGGCCTTAAAATAAGGTGGGGGCGTGAGCCCAAAGGCCCCTCCCCAAGATCGAGCCTCTCTATCGGTAGTTCCGAAGAAATCGAACCGACCGACGATCACCTTTGATGAAACGACGATCTCAAGGTGATGTTACACGGAACGATTCGCAACGACGATTTTTAGCGCAACACAGCATTACAACATTGTTGCGACGTTGTTTCGAACAGCTGCAACATTGTTCCAACGTTGCAACACAGTGTTGCGCAAAAAATCGTCGTTGCGAATCGTCTCGTGTAACATCACCCTCGCTACTCCGATCAAGTTTGACAGCGTTAGTCGTGCGATGACGGCAAAGAAATCTGCTGAAAGGTCTGCTGTACGTTCAGAGTTTTTGTTTTGCGTGTTAAACCCGTTGCATTTTTGTATTCTTGTTTCCGTTTTCGTGGTTGCTCAGGTTCGCTAGTAGCGTTACTACGCAAAACAACTCTTGACACGCGACAGTCAATTTCGTTGAAAAACCGACGATTTGATGAAAAACGTGCGACGACTGAAACGACGTCTGCAGGTACCGACAAAGAGGCCAAAGATCTACCACTGTGGAGATCGGTGGGAAGAATTTTTATTAGGATATTTGGGCTAAAAGGGGTTAAGTGCTTCCAAAGAGGTTTCAGGGACCTTGCGATCCGACATCGGCGAGGTCCTTGAAAACTTCGCTAAAAAGGAGACTCCGCGTCCTTTCAAACCAGGGGAGGGAGGGGAATTTATGTTGGAGCTGAAGAGAGGGGGCAGCGCCCGAGTTCAGACAGAGGTGTTAGAATTTATCGCCTTGCCGTTCCCGTCCTCAAAAAAACTTAAAATTTGGTCATTTCACGTTGTAGTCGTGCAGGGACGGCAATGAAATGTACAAAAAGGCGTGATGCAGGGGCAGAGTTGTTGTTTCGCCAACTAAACCTATTGCTCTTTGACGTTGCCGTTGCGGCGTGGCCTTGGTAGTTTTGTAAGGTGGTCCCTTTTATTTGAATGGCAATACCAATGGATTTTGTCCACATGGTCAAGTTTGTTAAACTGCATTACATGACTTCATCATCCACTGTAGGAGCAACAATAAATGGTGTGGATTTCTGTTCTTACATATAGTTACTAAGCGTTTTTGCTTCTGAGTGACCACCATGGTTTGCTATTTAGGCTCAAATCATTCACAGGAGCTTTGACTGTATATATATGAATAATAGAGCCTATTTAACGCCATCATATCTTTTCAGGAACTTTATCAGATCTCGTCAGGAGGGGAAACAGATCACCTGAAATCCATGTTAACAAAACTTCAAGAAGAAAACAGAAAATTGAGACTGGAATACGAAGTAACAGCAAGTAGTCAACCAGGTATTTGATTAATTTCATTATTAATAATACCCATCTGTCCTCCTCACTATTTAGGTTTCTGGGAAACTGCCCACCTACCCCTCCCCTAAGGCCTAAGCTAACAGTAACACTTACTTCTCACTTGGGGCAAAATGATGGCTTAGGGGAGGGGTAGGTGGGCAGTTTCCCAGACACCTAAAACTACAGTTGAAACTCCAGTCAAAGTAATCAGTCAAATTTCACATCTTTCTGGGGAAAATCATAGCTATAAGATTAAGGACACTTAGCACTACTGTACATATGTTGTATCGTCAAGGCATATTAAAAATGCAGTGGAGGATCCGGACCTTAATGGGGGCAGTCTCAAAAAAAATTCATTTTCGGCCCTCCGGGCCTCAGTTTGGTCTAAAATTAAGGGGGGCCCCTGGACCCTTCCCTGGATCTGCCACTGATTAACGCCTTTGCTTAAGCTTCTTAATAGAAGCAACATGAATATCTGTATGTACCGGCAATAAAGTCTTCAGTCAGCAAGCTCTCTCCTAGGAAATTGTGAGTAAGGGCAATGGATCCCACAAATTTTTAATGGAGAGCTTGCTCACAGGCTGTCCACAATTCTAATAGTTAATACATGTTTTTTAAAGCAACGGCTTACATCAGCGCGCCTGGCGATGCGGAGTTGATGAACAAAATGAAGGAGACGATAGACAATCAGCGAGACTCAATCAGGAGTAAAAACATGGAGATCGACAGTTTAAGAAACGACCTAGAGGCGGTAGGTGGACTATTTTACTCTGTCATCCCTTATATCGACATACGAATTCTCCTCTCTTGATCTTAAACGTGTGTTTTAGAAGAAGTGGGAGGAATCTCGTCAAAACCATTTAAAAGCTCAGAGCGGGAGGCCAGACCACAAACCAGGTTTTTAAAGATCTGTAAGGATCATGCTTTATGTGGTTGAACCCCTTTCTTAGTTCAGGCGATCCCGTCATTAGGCGGTGACGTTAAGCTGTTGGCCTTGTCTCCTCTATCTATTGCTCATCAATTTGAACGGGACGTAAAAGAAGTCACCTAACTGCTATTCAACAAGAGTTAGGTGTGACTAGGCCCTGTAGGATGTGATCTATCTTTTACAGGGAGGAGTGGACTGTCAGTCTAATTTACCTCTTTGGAGATGCCGCCAACAATTGGCCAACCTGGTGAAACCCTTTCGTAAGATCACGTCCTTGATTTCCTCGACCTCTTTTCCTGATTGAGCGTTGATCGGATTTCGTTACATGGTAGTTGCATCGTAATGTACTGTACAAAACCTCTCTTTCAGATGGAAGAGCAAATTGATCGTCTGACAACTATCAACGAGAGCGTGCGGAAAAGCCTGGGCGCCAGTCAGGCACGAATAAGCGTTTTGGCAAAAGAAAAGGCGGAACTTCAGACAGAGCTGCGCACGCTCAAACGTCCAGCAACCCCGATACAAGAGCAAGAGGGTCAGGAGGAGGAAATCATTGAGGAGAAAGGTGTCATTTATAATGATGACAATGAACTACAAGAACAACAGGACAATGCTAACGAAACTGAAGAGGTCGAAGACGAGGAAACGCCGCAAAATTCTTTCGAGAAGACAGAGGTTATTGTAAATTTTAGCGAGGCAAATCCTCCTCCAAAACCACCACGGTTGAAGGTCGAACTTGAAGCAACAGAAAACAATGTTGAGTTTCACGAAAATCATTATAATGGCATTGAGGGAAAAGACGAACAGAGAAAGAACAAATCAGATAAAAACGGTAATGATGAGGAACATGAAGATGGTGATTGGGAGTTTCTTGGTGAGATCGAGAAACCAGATTTTAAGAGAGAGAAGGCTGAAGAAGAGCAAAAAGTAAAGGCCGTTGTTAATCACACTCGAGGAGAAAAGGAAATAAAGCTTGATCCAAATCGACCGCGTTATACCAAAGCAGAAATGCTGGAGGTTTTAATCGAAAGAAATAACTTGAAGGAACGAGTGTTTGCTTTAGAGGACGAACTCAAAATTTACAAACCCAGGTAACTACTTGAACTCTCACTGAAAAAAGTGCTGAATTTAACAAATGGCTTACTTGTTACTAATATTTAGCCTTCTTGTATAGGAGCTTAACATTTTGTTTGGGGTTAAACCCATCAACAATAGATGAGCTTGGGGAATGGTGCCTGAACGAAAGGTGGAGACACAAATCACACCGAGCCGAACGCGTTGGGTATCCATGACAACCCTGTGAGCGGCAAGCACCAGGCACCGTCACACTGAAAAAACAGTGGAAACCAAGATACTTACCACATACTTACTAAGATGGGAGGGCTGGGGGTTAAAAAACTAGCGAAAAACTGCCCAATAGCCAGACACGAATGCAAAATGACTTGACATCTGAAGCCAAGCAGTAAAACATGTGAAGCCCCTGCAGGCAACCCCCTCCCAGCGCACACCACCATTGTTTCGTGTTTAACTTAGCCTAAATTCCATTTAGCCACATAAAAGATGTCAATTTGTTGGTCTCCAAAATGTTGGGCGGATAAAAAATTGGATAACCACATGCCTTCCTCGGTTTTTGCCTCCAAGAATGCCCAAATACCCCCAAAAAATCTATTCAAGATTATTACATACATACATACATACTTTATTGAGACTCCCTTCAACAGGGCTTTTCAGTCACAATGTTAATTATTACATAATACTGGTAATTAAGAAAAGAAAAGAAAACTTATTTACAGTAGTTCAATTAAATTCAAAATACATTCAAAATTATTCAAAATATATTCAAAATTATTTCGTATGAAATATCCTTTTAAAAAGTCTCCGCTAAAACTATCAATATCTTTAGTGTTTCTAATATTGTCAGGTAGGCCATTCCATTCCTTTGGACCCCGAAAAAAAAAAATTATTCTAATTGGATGGGCGCTTATTTACGGTCGGGGTTTTGTTAGTTAAATACTGTTGATACCTTTCCTCTAGTTATTTCGCCGAACAAGAAGATCATGACCATCTCCAACAAACCTCACCAAGAAGACCATCTAGACATGAATCCGGGATATCACGAATGTGAGTTATTATATTTAGCCATGTATGTGTCCATTTTATCTATCCTCCAGGCCCAAGTTGTTCTAAAGGTGAATAACGCTATCCACTAGATAAATCTCTGTCCTTTAAACAACGCAATTGGTTTCCATAATACTTACCCAGTGGATAGTGATTTATCCGGTGGATAGCTCCGTCCAACGTTAGGACAACCGGCGCCAGACGTTTTTTCATTCTTTCTGTTCTTTTTGGGGGGCATTTGACAAGCGCGCAAGAACGAATGGGGGGTGCGAGCGTCTATTTTCTCTTTTACCCACCCCCACCTCCATGCGCTAACGGTGGCGTGTTTCACAGAAAAAAAAATAGCTGTAGAGTGAAACCTCGATTTAGGGAACCCTCATGTAACGAAACCCTCGGTATATAACGCACGACATTCTTACCTCGGCCTATTTATTTATGATGCGTCAGTGGAAGTGCCGGCCCCCTGACCCATGGGACATCGGGGAGATTAAACGCGGTCAAAGCCTGGATCGAAGGCGTTGTAAAAAATAACACTCTGGCCTTGAGTGGTGATTTTATTTTAACAGCACACATGCACGTTTGTCACCGGAAGTGGGAAAGGACTAAAGCCAAGAACTCAGGGATTAGGAAACACAATTAGGACAGTCAATTCCAAGACAAAAACGCACATTGAGTTGCATTCTATTTGGCTCTAAATTTCTGACGCTGCGCATATGGGGCTTTTAACACACTAGCTTTCCCTAGGGGCTGGGAAATTAGCGGTATTTTAATACCGTGTCAATGTTAAATTCTTCGCTATTTCCCGGGGATGAGAAGCCCGGTTCTTCAATTTCAAGATACATCATAGTAAATTGTATGGGAGCCTGATAACTTACCCCCGTCATAATGAATGATTTTTCCTGTCCCTTGACAATTATAGTGTTACATGCTGGTTTTATTGTACTTACCATAAATTGTTTCCATTGCGTCTTCTACCCGTACACTGTGCTTACTTTAATTGCTCTCTCTGTTTCAGCTTCAGTATATTCTCTCATCATCGAAATTGACGGAACTTTAAAGGCCTCGAATACTGTAATTCCGGCAGCTGAATCTGAAGACAGTCCTAGAAAAAGGTGTGGAATTCACTTATGTATTGGTTTGCAGATTAAAGAGAAGATAGTACGACCAGTTACGGACAAAACAGCTATGGACAGAGTAAAAAAAAGAATAAAGGGAACTTGGTGAAAATGCTTGAAGAGTTAAGAAACTCCTTTACCAATTACGGAGTTAGCAGAGTATGAACACAATTCTTCAACAGCAAGGCTATGTCTTTGAAATTATTTGGTTACAGTAGTCTCCATTTTAATTAGAACTAAAATCACTTTAAGTAGTAGCGATCTTAAGCATGACAAATTATTACGAGCCTTACAGTTGGAAGCTTGATTTCGCCACATGTAAGAGAATCCAGATTCCGCAATCCGGGAAGTTAGTTTTGCTTGTGGAATCTGGAATCCTGGGCTCTGGAATTACAGCTTAAGGAATCCGGAATCCCACTAACGATTGAAATCCAGAATTCAAGTTTCACTCATGAAAAAGAATCCGGAATCCAATACCTGGAATTCGGAATCCATAGCATGGAATCCAGAATCCAAGACTGTCTTGGATTTCCCCACATGAGGCCATTGATTAGGTGGACTTGAAGGTTGATAAGAGCTAACGCAAGGTTAATCTTTTAACCTTCTGTTGGATTTACTATCTTAGACAGTTTTCGACTGTCAGACTTATTAGGTTATTTAAGCTTGCCCCTTGACCAGAAACTTTGTTTAAAACTTCCCTTAACCCTGGGTTAACCATCTTTCAATCCCTCAGGCCTCTCTTTCTTGTGTTTAATATGAACATATTCACGAGGGAAATCGCCTGCATTGCGTTACCGTGCTGGTCCCCCACGACTTCATGCCTCCCCTTTAAAATCCCCAATCGAAAAAGACTGGTGTTGAGTGAGGGTCAGAAGGAAAATGACCACAATCTTATATTCAATCAATAAAAATCGATCAATTGTCAGTGATCTGGATATGGTAATTAATAAAAAGCAATCAATCATCTTTGATGACAAAAATCTAGAATTTTGAAAAAATAAAATTTTTGTATTTTTGAAAAAAAATGATTTAGTTTTATATGATGTGATTGGTGTTTCTTGACTTCTATATTTTCATGTTACTAAGATAAAGATAATTTCTACATTTTCGATGAGAAAGTATTGTGAGTATTTCGACTTTGTAAATATTACTCATAGTGTTGCAAATAGCAATGCTTGGGCAAACCAGCCGGCCTTGGTGCAATTATAAGTAGTTGGAATAAAGAAGTGGTTTGATAAATGAGTGCAGAGTCCATTTCTGATATTTTTATATATGTGATATACGGAAAAAGCGTGAGGCCTTCTTAGATTTTACTGTCTGGTGAATAAAGGGAAAACAAACCAAAAAAAAGAAACGGATATGTATGGTTGTCCACTACATCGGCCATTATTTTTCTGCGCTTTAAAACGTTTGTATGCTACCCTTGGGATACATGAAGTTTCCAAAGGTAGATTGCATCTTAACTCGGCCGATTGGAAGGACGTGCTCCCGACTGATGCACAGTTCTTTAAAAAAAGCGGTTTATTCCTCCTCCATTCGTCATTTTGCGCATTTCGCTGCAATACACCTTGCCCCCGCCCCCCCCTCCCCCCCCCCCCCCCCCACGCAAAAAAAATAATGGCTTCAGTTTCTTCTTGGAGCGACCGTTATATCCAGAAGAAATTATAAAAAATGGTTATGCATCGGTTGAATTCACACCCAGGGCATGCGAGTAATGTGCTTACAGTGACGATATAGTGACTTCTATGAAATACGCACTGCGGACCTACAGTATCGTCCCACTCACATCAGATAAACTTCAACTGTCTTAGTAGAGAGTGTGGACGACCAAATCCAAAAAAACTCTTGAATATTGGTTTAACGTCTTATTCATTGCTTTTCTTATAATGTCAACTCTCTGTTAACAAGGGCGGCGGATTCTTTTTTTCTTTGTGGGGGGTAGGGGGGGCTGTCTACTGACTTGAAGAGGGAGGCGAGGCTGAAGAGACTCCTGTCTCATTCATATTAACCCTTTAAGCCCTAAGAGTGATCAGCATCAAATTTCTCCTTTTAATATCAATGCTTTGTGACACAGAGTGGTCATGAGAATTACGGGCATGATCACACAAGATGAATTTGCTTGACATTTTATCAACTTTTCCCCATTACTTCTGCAGGAAATGAATAGGGGCAACAAACGAGAATTCAAATTTTGATCTTAGGGTCTAAACAGTTACGTTAAAACCCTCCCCGGTTCCACCTTCCCTGGTTAATGGATACCTTGAGTTGAAGTCTGCCGTTCTTCAGGTATTTTCCCTGACACTCTATAAGGCGGACACCGAGACCCATTATGGCTCTTGCGGACCCCTAAAACGAATATTAAGAGTTACTCTCCGTCCCGATCCATCAGTCATTTTTTTGTGACTCTCTAACGGACAGAGTTGGTCTCTTCCGTTCTTCAGTTATAAGACGGACACCCCCCCAGCCCTTTTATTTCCCAAGAATGAGCAACATTATTAATTTTCTCCTCCCAACGTCAAGAGAAAAGGTTATGAGAATTTTAAAAATGATCACCAAAGGGAGAGTGCTTTTATCTTTTATCAGATTCTCTAAACTTAAGCTTCAACTTGTTCAGGCGTGTCAGTCTTAAAAAGAATTGACCGTTTTCTTCTTGTAAATATTTCGGCTTTTAGTCTTATTCATTCATTCATTCATTCATTCATTCATTCCATATTTATTTATTTACTTGTTTATTTATTTATTTACTTTTCACTCACTCCTATGTTCGACCGTCGGGCTATTATCCCTGCCGGAAGGGTATGTCTTAAAAGAGAATGTCTGTCTCAAAACAGACATTTTCCGCAAAGTTTCGCCATGTCGTTTCACATTGCTCAGATTGTTGAGGATCCTGATCAAACTCTAAATAAAGATCTTCAACAAAAGTGTTCTTGGGTATCATGCCCAGGACGACTTGCTACTGACAAAAGGCACACTTTTACGACATTTGACACCCTGATCGGAAGCATACTCCTGAAGTTGGACGCCTTCAATAGCATGCATTGTATTTTCACCTTGTTTAGTTCGGCATCCACGATGTCTCGATTTTACGTATGTTGAATGTTTCGCGTGCCTTCCGCCAGCATATCACCGATCAAAAATCCAAAGAGTTATCAGCACTCAAGACTTGTGTCGTCTTCAATTACTTCACGCTGCTTCGTGTCACAAATTTGTAATTTGAACGCGTGTTGAAGCAAATCGTTCACCCCCAGTCAAACCTCAGAGCAACTGAACCGTGCTTGCAGCTGGAAATACACCGATTCCTGTAATAACTGAGAAAGCCTGCACTGCTGGACTGGCTTAAGATGGGATGATGCAAAGCACGTGTGTTTGAGCAGCCTTCGGCCCTAAATTCATGCACTCAAGCTTCGTATGTTCTTGTCTACTGTCGCGGTGAGTCGATTGTCTTCGCTTCTACCAGGTAAAGCGCCATTTTTCCTCACGGAAACTTTTAAAATTCATCCTCTCATATCGAGTTTCTGTTTTGTCAATTGTGCATGATACCTCGTTTCGTAACTCTGTTGGAAAATCACGAGATTATTCCACCGTGGACGAAACAAAATGACAATTGTAGAAGCTCGAGACGATGTCAGCAATATGTTGTTATATTTTGTAGTGGCTAAGTTTGAGCTTCGAACCGGAAAATGGGTTTTAATTAGGTGCAATACTGGCCAATGCAACAGAGCCCACCGTGTTCTTTTTTGTGTTTTTTATAAACAATCAGGTTTTGACTCTCAGACCTGGCAAACACACACCCTTTGTTGATACGATTTAGTTACCGCATTATTATCAATCACAGCATGGAGGCCCAACTTCTACGTGGTCGTGAGTGTACCTTGAACTTGCCTTAGGGAGTGACCTACTGAAGTCATTGAACAACGTGTCCGGAGTAAGGAAAGATAAGTAGCCAATTACCTCAAAAGACAAGGATTCAGGGGTAATCCAGTCTTTCTTTTTTCTGAAATACTTGCATCAAAAAGCTATGTTCGAGAGCTTTCACTTCAAAGGTCATACTTTAAATAGCACGACATTTTATTAAGTCAGAAATCATACACTCGAGAAAACCGAGATCATGAAGGGTTAAATTTTAATAGTTCACTTCAAAATTTCTTGTTAAGTTTATCCTACATTTGCATGTATTTACTTCTACTTATGGTTTTAAACTACTTTTTATTTAATCGACTTAATTTGTTGCATGACGGAGATTAGAAGTATAAACAACCGGTAAATTCCAAGCATGATTTTACAAGTATTCCAGCGTGAAAAATCATTCCATCTTTTTTCTTACTATGATATTTCAAAGGTTCTAAAAGGCCAGTCCTTAGTGAAAGTGGGTCATAGATCCAGTGAGGTCGTTCATAATAGAATCCAACTGTGATTTTTTGTAGCCCTTAGTCGATCTCCACGTGATAAATCGATTATAGCAAAGTGAAAATATTGTAATCACGTAAGTTATTCTTGTCAAATCGATAAAAGAAGAATTCGTATATTTTATCACGTCATCATTTGTTTTGATTTCTTTTCAAATCACGGCATATGTTTCATGCTACACTTGTAACCCCGTCGCTCCACATTAACGAAGACGACGTTGGTCAACTCCCTTTTTTCAAACGTCCTTGTACGAGAATTCTTACTCAAGGTTTGGTCTTTTTGATGGCACTTGATAGATCGTGATCAGTCAAAATCAAATCGTAATTTTGAATTTCAAAAAAAGGAAAGAATCACATCAGTTACTTTGCAAGTGCTATAGTGCTCTGAAACAAATCAAGTACAGCTCAAAGAAATCCTATTCTCTTTGAGCTGTACTCATTACTGTACTCATGTATTCTCTCATGTATTCTCTTTGTATTCTCTTTCTATTCTACTCCGGCTAATTAAAATTAGCCGGAGTAGTTCGTTCAACACCCGTTTCCTTCTTAGACTTGTACGACAGCCGTATTTCCTCCTCCCCCTTCCCCTCCCCCGCAGGCCAAACAACAACGACAAACTAAAAAGCGTAGTATTCTGAAACGGACTTCGGACTACTTTGAAAGGTCAGGGTCTTTTAGAGAAAACACACACTACTAATGCCTCGGGCGAAGACGAATATACATGCTTCACAAATCTGAAATACAACCAGAAAAATGCATACCACCTAAAAAATGTAAACATTTAACCTGAGCCGATGCATAGCTTGAACTGTTCCATGCGTTCTGACGGTGGAGCTACCCTCTACGCTAAGGTCTGAAAAAGGGGACGGGGGGGGGGGGGGGGGGATCCTAATCGCGCATTCCTGCTACTTTTTCACGAGAATTCCGCGTCCCGTACCTCTGTAAACGATATTCCGAACATCGTTTTCTTTCCCAATCCCGCATCCGATCCCGCTTCCTCAGAGGCAGTCAAATCCCGTTTCCCCTCAACATTTCCCGAATGTCGCACTGTGATTTGGTCAACTCCCGGATCAAGGAATATCCTTCCAGACCCTGTTATCCACCCCCCCCCCTCACACCCTCTCGCTGTTTTTCCTGTCCTTTGCGCTGTCCCCACAATCTGAACGCCTAGAACTGAGGCTAGCCGACGCAAAGATTACGTTTGCAGAGTTCAGAATTTTTTTTAAGAATAGTTGATTCTATTGATGTGAGGTTTTCACAGCCCTCCAACTGATTTTCACTGACCTTGCACTCATTTTTTGGGCTTCTTTTGCAGGCCATCTGAAGGCCGGGCCACAAATTACTTTTTCATATTCAAGCCGCCTTCTGACTTCTCCTGACTTCTTACACTACTCGAATCGATTAATTTCAGAGCAATTTTTCAAGATATAATATAACAAGCTTCGACTACATCAAAAATAACATTTCCTCACAAAATAATTTTACCAAAGAAGATGATTCTTCCTAGCCTGTTCCAGTCGTTTTCTGTTTTTTTTTTTCCTCGTCAATTTTTCGCCCGCGCTCTACTATTTGAACACCTGGAACAGCCGCTAGATTCTTCCTGGGTTTTCCCTGACTTTGTAAAATCCGCTTCTTTTACTGTGGTATAGTCTTCTGTGCAGCTGTTTTTTGTCTCGTCACGCAGTGTTCCGTGAGGAGACAAAGAAAGACTGTGTAGAGACTACGGCAACTCTGTAATGTAGCATGGAGAGGTAGGAGCAGATTTTTAAACAGGTGCTAAAAGGTCGGCAACTTTGTTCCCCTAAAGCCACAAATAAAGAGAAAAAAATAGAGGGTCTAGGCACGGAAACGCCAAATTTAGTAAAGTGAATCTATAAATACAGCTTTGTATAATTTGAAGACCCATTCTTCAAATGATTACCAACATGTGCACACCAATTTTTTGAAGGTATGATTAAATTATCCTTGTGTCTCCCGTAAAGAAAACACTGTGTCACACTCTGACAGTTTTAACTGCTCGACCCTTAAGCGTTTCTTCAGAAATTTTAGATGGGGATTCCTTTCTTCAAGTTGATGGACCTTGATGGATTCAACGCACCAAAAAGCAAAAGCATTGCGAAATTTTAAGAGAAGGTACAACTGTTTGGTATGAGCTTTCCTCTCACTGCTAAAATAATTTGTTGAAAACTGCAGTTATCATTAGGAAGGATTAAATAGGATAGCAACTTAGTACGTCTGTCTTCAGGTTTACCCCCGACAGACTTCCGGCGAGTCTTGACTCAATTCTATCGCTCGCCATTGTTAAGTTCTGTGCGGGAGGCGGGCGCAGTAATCCGGCAGAAATGGAACTTTTCACGAAACCAAGTCACAATAGTTTACAGCAGTGAAAATTTTGTCTAGGAGTATCATATGTCCAGATCAAGTTTTTATCTTGGACAAAATCAACGGAAAATTTAACCCCCCCTCCCCCTCCCCCTCCCCCCGAGGAAGAAAAGAAAGAGAGGAAACAAGAATGGGAAAATGGCGCGTTTTTGCCTTCGTTAGGATGAGGGTATCAGTAACTAACTTTCCAACGATTTTCGGAGGTTGTCTTTTTCACATTTTATTTCCAATATATTTCGATTCTTTTTAAAAAAGGTCTCCTGAAAATTTCGGCTTAAAGACAAAACGTCCTCTAGAATTTTCTAATGAAAAAAAGGCAACTTCATCTCGCCCTCTAAATTTAAACCGGACCCATCGGGGTAGCTAACAGTTTCGGATTAGAAGTAAAAAGGGTTGAATCAAAGTTTTAAAATCAAAGTTTTTAATTATGGCCCGGTAGAGTTTACCTCAAACCACTCTTTTCTCCCGGCCAACTCTGGAGAGTTGCACAGTTTTTCTTACTTCTTAGCCAGTCTGAAAATAAAATCGTAACTCATGACCACTTAAATGATACCTCTTTGGCAGTATTTTTGAGTGGCGCCTCTTGAACTTTGCTAGTCTCCCAAAAAAATTAATCTTAATGTTTGGAACCCTTGAACTCTTTCTGAGGTTTTCCTAAACGTTCTTTGAAATATTTTCCTGAAACTCTGAAAAGAAACACTGGATTTGTGTCTACTGCTCTTTCAGTCCGAGATGGGGAAGACCTTCTCGGGTACTGCCGTCTCTGAGTTTTTGCCTTGAAGATTTGGAAAATGTATTACCACTTAAGAAAGGAACGTTGTTCCTGTTTAATATATTATAGATGTCTTTATCTAGTAACTAAATACTTTCCCAATTGTGAAGAGGTTTGTGTGAATCAAGTTTCCTTTAGCCACATTTTGTCTTAACGAGATGAAAAATACCGTAGTTTGATTGATTGCAGCGTGCAGTAACCAACCACACTGTCTTTTGCTGCGTTGTTAAGAGGGGATCATATTTGCTCTAAGCTTGGTCAAGAATGTATTATACATGTACGGCAGTCTGTTGTGATAACCTTTATATCAAAACTCTTATCCACAAGCTAAGAAATTGTTTGTTGACGTTCAGAGTATTTCGTGACGACTGCTCTAGTGAGGCTAACCCCCACATAAATCAAGGAGGGGAAAGGCACGTGTCGGCCTACAGTTTCATTCTTGATTTTGGGAGATGTCGAGGTTGCTTTTCCATTTTAGTCCGTCCAAGATTGTAGGTTGGTATTGTAGGTGTACAAAGTTTTTTTTTTTTCAGATTGAAAGGAGGGTAACATCAATTTTGGCGCGCGTCCAAACTGAAAGTTTGTATGGCATGACACCGCAAAAACTGTGCTTTTCGTTGCGTGCGATTTTCGTCTTTTCCGTGCTGCTTCATCATGAGTGTGCTTTGCTCAGCTGGGGTTTCTAAACACAGTTTTTTGCAGAATTTCCTCCTTAAATCTCTCGCCAAACGGAAACGAAAGAAAATTCCACTCTTAAAATGGCAACTTTCAGTTGAAACATGTCAACTTGCCGGTTGGGTCACTTTGGCGAAACAATCTCAGGAGAGGATCCAGTGCTTTTGTGCACGTTAACCTAAAAACCGCACGCTAACAGCAAAAAAGACGCAAAGCTCATTCACGTGTCTATTGGCATTTGGCCGGCACCGTCGTCACTTGATCATACGTGTACCAAGTACATAAGCTATTTTCTTCCTCAAAGCCAAAACGACCGGAAACCACGCATTTAAACTACGAACTAAAGATGTATTTAAGCGTCTCAGACAATATCCCCCTAACTTCTTCCTCCCGTATGTTTGTTTATTACTTTAACTAACAAGGACTTGTTTCGTTCACTTAAGGATTCTAGACAAATAGTTTTGCTCAACTGAACGCGCTTATAACCTAAGATCTCTTTACTGTCCTAAATAATAGGGGATTTAACGGGACTAGAGGGGGATTTATTCAGTTTACTCAGATTTATTCAGTAGTGGAAAGGACTAAGAATATATTGTGAAGATAACCCACTTTACGTCTTTTCCCCGGGGGCCTGTTCGTTGGTCTCGCACCAAATCACGAAACAATGCCATCAAGGATTTTTTGAGTAGTTATGAGGGTGAGAGACGCAGCGTTATAAACCTTGTTCATACCTAGACTTTCCAATTGTCACTCTCTTAACAGTGTATCTAAGATTTCGCATACTTTCGAGTCATCACTCATTTTACGCAAAGTCTAATGTTTCGTCTACATATTCCTAATTTAAACACCCCGTGTTCTAAAAGCTTCAACTGGATTATTGGTAATGACGTTATGGTTAATCTCTTGGATTGTCTTACCCTGGATACAGGTATGATGTCTGAGGACGATTCACGGAACCCACTGGCAGAAGTCAGCAGCAGCAGCGAGGAGGAAGCAACCACATCGCCATCTACGTAAGTAACGAAATTTAAATTCAGTGTAATTTGGGTCACTTTCACCAGGAGAAGTAAAAGAATTCCAAAAGGTTACTTTGAAATGGTCATTGGGGTTCATTTGCGAGTCTTACAAGCCCAAGGTGTACACGACCCTGGCATTATGGAGACAAAAATGGAAAGTTTGATTGCGACAAACGGCAAATCAGATATATTCGGGGTTTTCTGTGCTCCTTTTCTCAAAAAAGGAGAAATCGTACTGTCTGCACTGTAAGTGCAAAGAATGTATTGCTGTCTGGATATGTTAAAAAGGCGTCCTTTTACGGTGAAATTATGGCTGCCATGACCTTCCCTGCCGTTTAGGGAGACGAAAACACCGAAGCTCATTTCTAGCTCATAATTGTTTAAGGGCAATAGTACGTTAAGACGAGCAAATAACTGTTTTTCCACTTTCATTTCAAGAAGAAACTACTTCTTAAGTCTTTTTTTACCACATGTTCTTCATTAAAGCAAAGTACGCACACAGCCAGTAGATACAAACATTGAATAACACTTGCATCAAAAGTAAGGGAATATAACAAGATGAACTACAGCTCTTGCGAATTTTTTTGTTTCGCGACTTTGCAACTGTCTTCATCACAGACCAAGAATTGCTGACATTTTTCAAGTCATCGTCGTACAGTCGCGCCGTGCGAGGGCGAATTTTAAAGTTCAACGTGTAACAAAATCCACAATAACCTTCCATTCTCCGCCCTCCCACAGTCCTTCTCTCAAATGGTAAAGTTTATATTATGACTAGGACCAGGTTAGTGCGATAAAACATAGCCTGCCCTCCCAAATCTGCCACAACACGCCGGCGTTATATCTTGCTAAGTTTTTTTGTTTGTTTTTGCATCGGTGTCAGTCACATAATCATAGTCAATATTTTTCAAAGAATTAAGTGCAACCTTGTGCTCAAACGTATGTGAGTTCAGCTAACAAATAGCGCGCGAAAGCTCGAATAAATCTCGCCGAGAATCATAGTCCATCTTGCAAATAAATTTTTTTGTCTCTGATTCAAATTGTTTGCATAGGAATTAACATTTCGACTGTTTACTGCTAGTCTCTATCAAAAGATGAGGTTAAATGATTACGCAACAGTGTTGTAGCTGACCGGCAAAATGTACTCTTCGGTGTTCACTGATTGTTGGAATCGCGTCAAGAATTTTCGATTAGGTTATCCCTGTTGATGTTATTCGTAGGGATGAAGACTTAACTAGAGAACCTCTTTGAAAGTTTATTATTTTAGCTGAGACTAAGCCGGAACCGATTGTAAAGCTTGCTCAGTAGTGGTGTTCGTAGGGGGAGGTCACGGACTTACAATCGTAGTTATCGTGAATACATCACACATGGGTGAAGACGAGTGTTTTATACGATATCCATACGAAATGTGTATACTCAGATGAAATATCCCTTTGAGTGTTAAATACATAACATATCAATAATATGTGTCAATAAGATTTAAATAAAGTCTCCAATCTTTCTATGGTAGCGGCTAGGGTCTAAATTCCAGTCTTCCTTTAAAAAAAACATGCTGTTCCCTTTGTTCAAGCTACCGTTCGCGAGAATTCTTGCTGTGAACGCGTCGAGTTCATTTTACAATTGATATTTTCAAAATCAAAACTTGGGTTCGGCATTTTTGTGTAGTTGTTGTTGTGCAGGACTAATACTACGACTGAAATGAATCCAACTTACAAATTTGTTGACTGTACTGTATTGAGACTGCGTGGTTTATATTCATGTCAGCGATTCAGACATTTTGTACCATAAGTTAAGGAAGCATAATTGATGGGAAGCTACGACATTGCTGGCATAGCAAAAAAACGACAGCTTTGCGTGATTTATTGAAGACGAAATTCGAGAAAATAGAACTGCTTATATCACAGTCCTTTAAAGTCTGAACTGAAAGTCGAAAAGACATTGAGCTTTATTTAGTGATTTCACTATAAGCCGGAGATCCTCCCGATTTTTTTCAAGAGGCGGACGGGGATCCGTCTCCAGAGGCTTTTGTCACGGACACAATATGGAGCTTACGTAGCGACGTTTTTGAGCGACGCAAGTCAACCGGAAGTGAGATTTTTTCTCTTTTATTATGCCTTGACGCTAACAAATTTGGTCAAATTTGTATTGCTTAGTGTCTTTACTCTTATAGAGACGATTTGCCCAAGAATTTGTTCCAAATCACGGCCGAAGGGTACAAAAAATCCACTTCCGGTTGGCGTGCGTCGCCCAAAAATGTCGTTGCTAAAACTCCCTAATGGCGGGAACGGTGCGAAAGCGAAGCAAAAAAATCATCAAAAACTAAGCTTATTTACTCCAGGTCTACAAAACACTCTCTCGTTAACCTCTGACGCGCTTAACTTAACTTGATAAAGTAGTCGTGAGTTAAGAAATTTAAAAATCCAATTTAGTTCATGATGGTAATTTTAATCAATGAAACGTGACGCCATGAAAGACTATAGCTTCAGTTCAGGTGGGCTTGGATGTTGTGGGTGTTAACATCACAACACTCGTGTTGAAAAATATACAAATTGATGATCACGCAACGGGACACGTTGAAAGTTCCTGTCACTACAGTTTGCTTGACTATAAATGTATTAAGGGGTAACCGCGATAAAAAACGCATCGTTCTCTAGCTCTACTTGAAATCCGTCCCGCATTAATCTTCAATCCGAGCTAACTTTGCTACTATATATTTTGGTATAAATCCTTGCCGTTACCTCTTCATTCATTCTGGTTACAGAGCTGCAGCAATCTAGTCACTAAGAATTCTCCATTTAAAATTTTCTGCCGTTTAAATTTCATGCTTCTCCCCATTTACACCTTGAAGTCCACATAATCGTTTTCAAAACCCTTGTTGTGTCGCACTGGGTAGCCAAGCCCGGGGGGGCACTTTAGGAATTTCTGGGTGGGGATGTGCCGCTGGGACCCTGGACCTATACCAGAGCTAGTTCAGCTGAATTTTGCTACCCTATACTAGAGTGAACTCCCAAAATCCCCCTATCCTAGAGTAGCCGTTTCCCCAGTCTAGATAAAATCTTCAACCAACTGATCAGTTTCCTGAAAAATGATACCCTATTCTAGACCCAAACGCTCTGATTTATATACCCTATCCTAGAGTAAACTGCTTGAAAACCATACCCTTCACAGCGGCACATACCCATATGGCCCATATATGGCAGTACCCCCCCCCCCCCCCCGGGTAGCCAAGGGACCGTAATGTAATCTACATGGTCTCACTGCGTCCTGCAGGGCGGAGTGAAGCAAAACATCTGAGTTTTTATGAACTCAGAAGCCAGAAATAGGTGCATCGGTCTCCTTGAGACCTTCAAAAGCCGCGTTCGGATGGCTAGTATCAGCGAAAGCAAATAACTTTCAACTAGAGTTAGTGCGGGACTGGCCGTAACAAAAGAATGGAATTCTCGATCGCGTGCAGATCTCAAAAGAGCTTTCGATAACTATAACCATATCATTATTCACACTCAATTCTCAGAACAGAGACAATAGATTTCAAACTATTCTACAAAAAACATGTACTTAACACCTTTAAGCAAGTTATAAGTTGCTATAACTTTCCCAATAACGTTTTACGGACGCAACTCACGCAGTTGATACCCAGTTGGAAGTTTATATCAAAAAACAGATGAAAAAGCTAGACAAACAGAGAGAAAGCTGGCACGCAATGCAGAACAGAAAGAAGAACACAAAAAGTAAAACTTGTTTTCAACGGTTTCTATATTAAATATCTCCACGATATGCAGTGCAGCATGTCTTAGGAAGCTATATAGGTATGTGTCGTCGAAATTAACGTCGTTTTTCAAAGCTTTTTCGCTGTGATAACGACTCATAATAAACATGTTTGATGCAAGAGGGGTATGATTTGTAGACTGGTTGCAGTCCGCCTTTTGGTTCCTAGTGATTGAAAAATGGATCTCGATTTTTCGAATATTAATGGCTATGGGAAATGCAAATAGTTAGATCGGAAACTAGCTTGGAAAAATCTCGGCTAGGAAAACTCTATTAGTTGATTTAAGCACAGTTACAACCCTCACTGCCTGAACCTAAACCAGGTTACGGCTAGTTACGGAACAAGCTTTGCTTGAAGTCGACTCTATTGCTCATGTTCACGCCCACGAGTGGTAAAGTCAAAATTAAACAAAAATCCCAATTTGGTTTTGTAACGTGCAGAACGACGTGTAGTACCATGCGAGAACATTGCCCGAAGTTTGAATCGGGTTCCTCTGCAGGAATTCTTTTACAGACTCAGAAGTGAGATCCATCTTACAAGACTGCATTATTAGGCCTTGATGTTTACTGAATAATACGACTTTTGGCCGGAAGTCTACCGGGTGTTACGCCAAGTTGGAAACAACTTTGAGGGAGAAAATGTTTGTAGGGATTTGCTTGTTTAATGAACAACTTTACACTTACTTACGCTGACAAACGTCACTTTTTTTGCCGGTAACAGCATACATTGCATTCTGCGTTACAATCGAAAATTTGTAGATGAAAGAATACAACCTTTTTGACTTCAGAGCCAAGAAGCAGTATGCTAAGTTTTGACCTATTTGGCGCACACTAATTAGTTTGACGTGTCTAGCCTGCGTGGCAGGCGCTGTGTAGTTTTTTTGGTAAGTTTTTATAGTGCGCGCGCGAGTAACACGAGAAAGGAAGAAGAGGCCTCATCTCCCCTCCTCCTCTCGTGCGTGCGCGTGCGTTCTTGAAATTTCTCCCCTCGCCCTGACTGACGCTTAAAAGTTACAACTATCTCTGCATAAGGAAGGCCTTTCTATTGAATAAGAAACCTTTTCTTTCCGTCAAAACAGCTATAGGCAGGATCCCATAACCTGAAGAGAGTAACTCTCATACTAGTCTTACGTAACGGCGTTTTCACTGACCGGTTTATTGTAATGTATATTGTAGAGCCCTTTTCCCGCGAAAATGTAAGCTCCCCCGGTCAGTCTATGGGAGCACTCGAAGCAAAAAATATCTCGCAGAAAGAATAAAAGAACGTCACTTGAAGGTCAAAAATACCATTTGCAGGTCTGGAGTTTTAGCTGACGATTTGTGGGACTTAAAAAACGATATTCTAAATTCGCACTAAAATCGCTCTTAAAATAAAATGGTCGATGAAAATGCCGTCCCTTTTGGCTTATGCGCATGCGCGAAAAACGAAAAAGCTGCTTAAAATGACGCCTGACAAGACATCATTATGATTTCTTGCGTCCGATAAGTTGGACAATAATCATATTGTAAAACTCATTTTTAGCCACTCCCATGCTAAATCCAGTCCAAACAAAAGAGGAATTGGTGAAAATGCGATCTTTTCGCTTCTCGTTGGCGGTCGGCAAAGGGCTAAGGAAAAAGAGCTATCTATTTCTGCTGGCTCACGAAGAAATTAAAAATAGACTGAATTTTTAGGAGCAGGCGCACGACCCGGCCCGGGGCAAGATTTTCTGATAAGGGAAAAAGGAATACATAGTTTTTTATGAGCCAACGACAAAGCGACAAAGGCAAAAAAAGACCTGAGGAAATAAGGTAAAAGGTTATGAAAGTAGAAAGTGAAAAGGTAAAGCTAAACTTGATGAGATGTGGTAACCATATACCGAACATAAAGAACACGGTAATCATTATAAAGGGCGCGTTTTACTTAGACCGTAACGAGACCCAACATGACGCCAACTCGGTCGGCTAGCTCCTCTTAGGAATCGAGACTTAGCAGAGTGTATCATTTGACAGACGGTTTCCATGTGATAAAGCACGATTCACTATCTACAAGCTTTGCAACTGGGTTTTCAGTAATCATTCTCCACAAATCAGTTAGGTAGGTTACGCGTTTAGAATACTAAAAAATGAAGCTAGTCATTCGGCTAGCGTCTCTGAGGAATCGCGGCTTACAAGATTGCATCATTTGACACACTATTTCCTTGTGATATAGCACGATTCACTGTCTACAAGTTTTGCAACTGGGTTTTCAGTAATCATTCTCCACAAATCATTTAGGTAGGTTACTCTTTCAGTATACTTAAAACTGAAGCCCAATTTTTCAATTACTTTTTCTCGTACCCAAATATACATAAACGACCATGTTTCTCGTTATATATTTGATTTTCATATGTTTGATTGAATATTTACAGTCTATTCAACAAAATTCTGAGAATTAACTTTAACAGTGCTATTTGTTAATTAGGGACACTGGGGGCTTTTAGCATGTTCAATCTATACTCAATGCAAGCTAGCGCATTCATTTTCCATCCCAATCTTCAAACATCTCAACTATATCTTCTTTTTATTACTTATCACCTTTTCCTCTCTTCTGTAACTTAACAATGATTTATACGTTTAAAAGATAGGTAGAATTCTTGTCTTGGTACCGCACTGATTAAAGTTTCAGCACCATATAAAAAGAACTCAACAAAAGTCCGATTTGAGATGGTCAAAAAATCAAAATTCGTTGAGCCTTACAACAGAAGTAAATGGTTATTTATGATACTAGGGACGATTATTTTGCATTCTCGGTTATCTTAGATCTGTTTCCAGTGTGAGACGCCTCAACAAAAATTTAATTGCGCGTTTCTAGACTTGAATATACTGTTACGTAATCGCGCACAGATAGGATATAGCTTGTGCAGGTCTGTGTTGTCTCCTTTCAAGGCCTCGAGGCAAATAAGCGTCTTGCATTAAAACTATGTTCCTTATTAAGGGTCGATTTCCAGTGTCGCGTAATTTTTACGTGCGTACGTGCGTAAAATTTACGTTTGCAAATAAAACAGAGGCACTGCATAAAAGGCCGCTCTTAAGGGTAAAAGTTGAACCTCGCTCAACTTCTTGTTTAAGCTCAGCACTTTTTCTCTTGCTTCTATTTTATTTACGTGATTAAAATTTACATGCGTTAACGTGCGTAGCCAAAACCGCTTGCGCTCGTCCTACGTTGAAGAAAAATTACGTGAGATGTTTGCCTTCTGTTATCCCCACCCTTATCTTCCATTCTGGTGGAGACCAAGGTAAGTTTTAAGCAAACGCTTACCTTTGTACTGGTCTTATGAATCTCTGACCTAGACTCTCTGAGTTCTAACCTTCTCTACTATGTAACTCGTGCAGGTGCAATATTACATGTAAAGAATCCATAAAACTTAATTAGCGACTTACTTATTAATTCACAGACTTTCAAACAACATTCTTGTCTACTGAGTACTATGATGCTTTGTCAGGGACACTGAGTGCTTCACGAATTCGATCCATTTTTCCTCGTCTCCCTTTTATCTATAGATTGTGGTTTTAAAAAAAAGCTTCTGTCCGTTCGATTGATCTTATTTCGGAATAAGAATACGTAAACGTTCCGGTTTTGTGACAAATCTCCTCTACTTTAGCTTGCGAATACAGCCGTCTCTAGCTCTCTCAGCACTTTGCCGCTAGAAACGTCTCTATCGGCGAGGAGCGAGGAAAGACGCCGCTGTATTCTCTGGCTACCTCTACCGTGATATTGAAAACTGAAGCCCAATTTTTCAATTACCTTTTCTCGTACCCAAATATATATAAACGACCATGTTTCTCTTTTATATATTTGATTTTCATATGTTTGATTGAATATTTTCAGGCCATTCAAGAAAATTCTGAGAATTAACTTAACCCATTCGCCCCTGAACCGCCCGTAACCGCCCGTGCGGATCCAGGTCCTTTCTACCCTTTGTGACGTCATCAGTTTTAACGGTCAAGGACAACTTTCTTCACTAACTTGTGCAGAGTGAAGAGATCTTTCAAACCATACCAGAATGAGCACAATTCAGTCAAGGACACCGGAGAAACAAGCAAAAAACCACGTGACATTGACTTGAAAATCTCCATGAAAATCTTGTCCCATTACCCACCTACCTTTCCTTTCGCCTAATCCTAAGATCCTAAAAGCTTTCCTAAAAACTCTTCCCACCAAAATCAAGCCTACTAAATGCCCAGCAAGAAGAAAAAAAAAATGAGGCAAGAAAAGCAAAAAAAGAAGGGAGGAGAGAAAGCGAAAAGTAAAAGTCAAGACTGCTGTGTCACTTTTAAACCCAAAAACTGTGGAAATTTTGCTTTCTGCGCATGCCCCAACTTCGCAAGCTGATATTTTGCATCTGGATCGGAAGACCGCGAAGTGTTCGACCTGTAAACCAGTTTGTGGTAAGTTTTAGCTCTTTATAGCACGACAGTGACCAGAAAACCACTCGACTAGCTTCAAAACGCGTTTTTCGGCAAAATCTCTAGGAGCGAATGGGTTAAACAGTGCTATTTATTAATTAGGGACACTGAGGGCTTTAAGCATGTTCAATCTATATGGAGAGCAATTCAATTCAAGTTAGCGCATTCATTTTCCATCCCAATCTTCAAACATCTCAACTACATCTTCTTTTTACTACTTATCACCTTTTCCTCTATCCAGTATTTGAACAATGTTTTATACGTTTAAAAAGTAGCTAGAATTCTTGTCTTGGTACCGCACTGATTAAAGCTTCAGCACCATATAAAAAGAACTCACGGAAGTCCGATCTGAAATAGTCAAAAAATCAGAATTCGTTGAGCCTTACAACAGAAGCAAACGGTTATTTATGATACTAGGGACGATTATTTTGCATTCTCGGCTATCTTAGATCTGTTTCCAGTGTGAGACGCCTCAACAAAAATTTCTTTGCGCGTTTCTAAACTTGAATATACTGTTACGTAATCGCGCACAGATAAGTTATATGTGCAGGTCTGTGTTGTCTCCTTTTAAGGCCTCGAGGCAAATAAGCGTCTTGCATTAAAACTATGTTCCTTATTGGGGGTCGATTTCCAGTGTCGCGTAATTTTTACGTGCGTACGTGCGTAAAATTTACGTTTGCAAATGAAACAGAGGGATTGCATGAAAGGCCGCTCTTAAGCGTAAAAGTTGAACCTCGCTCAACTTCTCGTTTAAGCTCATCAGTTTTTCTCTTGCCTACAATTTATTTACGTGATTAAAATTTACATGCGTTAACGTGCGTGGCCAAAACCGCTTGTGCTCGTCCTACGTTGAAGAAAAATTACTTGAGATGTTTGCCTTCTGTTATCCCCACCCTTATCTTCCATTCTGGTGGAGCCCAGGTAAGTCTTTAAGCAAACGCTTACCTTTGTACTGGTCTTATGAATCTCTGACCTAGACTCTCTGAGTTCTAACCTTCTCTACAATGTAACTCGTGCGGGTGCAATATTACATGTAAAGAATCCATAAAACTTAATTAGCGACTTACTTATAATTCACAGACTTTCAAACAACATTCTTGTCTACTGAGTTCTATGATGCTTTGTCAGGGACACTGAGTGCTTCACGAATTCGATCCATTTTTGCTCGTTTCACTTTTATCTATAGATAGTGGTTTTAAAAAAAGTTTTTGTCCGTTCGATTGATCGTATTTCGGAATAAGAATACGAAAACGTTTCGGTTTTGTGACAAATCTCCTCTACCTTAGCTTGCGAATATAGCCGTCTCTAGCTCTCTGGCACTTTTCCGCTAGGAACGTTTCGGGGGAGAGAAACGTCTCAAGCGGCGAGGACTCTGGCTACCTCTACTGTGATATTTGGACCAAGTGAGCGTCTCGATCCATCTTAAGATGTTATTTCAAGGAGATTTCTGGTTATTGTAATGCACCGAGTACCAAAAAAAGCGAGTTCTACTAGGAACCTCTTTTAACTTTGCACCTTTTACAGGTTTGAGAAAAGCCGGTGTTATTTGCAGTGGCAGGCGAGTTGAATCAATAACACTGGGTTGCATTTCCTTTACTCGAACAAAAGTGTCATTGCCATTAACCATTTATAGTTATTGGTTTGACTTTTTAAATTACAACCTACGATCTCCTGTCGATGTTGTAGCTTTTACTCTTGTTTAAGTACGCCAATGTCGCCTCCAAGATGCAAATCTTCCATTAAATCAATTAAAGAATCCAAGATCGAATTTTGTTCCCAATTAAGCCGCCTTTTGCTCGTGAGGTATTCGCGAAACACGTTTAGCTAATGAGACTCAATTAATCTATTATACAGTTGTCAAAAAAGGTGAAGCATAACTACCAATAGACATGGTTAGTTTTACGAATTGAAGAGTTCAACAGCGAGGCTCACGCTTTGCTCTAGAGTCTCATCCAGAAGTGTGGGAGGGGAGGGGAGGAAGAGGGTATTTTGGACTAAGCTACACAGGCGGCATGTGTATGTCTCCGAGACATTGGTCATTTTCAGGCACGTCTAAACTGGGGAAGAAATCATATAGTTTGGTTTGGACTTGGGAAAGGTTGCAACAGGAAGGCTTGCTGCTAAATTATCTCGCATTTTCTGCCACTGCACTTGCAATGTAAAGGTCAGTGCAAAAACGACGGGGCTTGACGGTTCACGTGCGGCAGATTTCTTCAAATTACTTCATCTTCGAATTTCTCTTTTCACAACATCTCCTTAGCAAAGAAATTGGAAAATGAAATTCAAGTCAAATGTCTCCTCATACAACTGGCGATAAGAGGTTTTTCATTTGCATTAACTACAACACGTAGCAGAGGAAGCCAATCTCGTGAAATTGTAGCTTAAGGCATTTTAATTTTGTCAGTCTATAGTGCTACCAACTTTCATTCATTAATAAAACTCCACTAGTTTTTTTTTGCATATCCTACATTCTGATTGGTTTTCCCACTAGTTTTCTAGCATTAAACAGTGATTCCGCAAAAAGTAGGGTTATTGGTAAATTCTTGGAATCACCAGGAAATGTTATATTTGCAACAGAATTCTGGTAGACTGCTTTCCTAAAACGCTTAGAGGTCTGGCATTTGATCGTTGACTGGGGGCCAAAGGTGACATGGTAACTACGCAATTAATAGTCAACAATAATTAGATAGCTAAAATCCCATGGCCAATATCAATGAATCATCTTTCGGCTCTCAATGCAAACGCTAAGTAATTAAGCCAACAGACAAAATTGCGAGTAGTTCATGCGTTGTATCTTGGAACCTGCTGCGATCGGCCTGGACAAAAGTTCCGTTTTCGATTAACAAGTCAAACTGACAGCATTGTAAGACAGCACTTTACTCACTCTATTTCATTTTGATAGTGAAAGTCAGGATTTCATCCCAGTAAGACTCAAAACTCCAGCCATCGTGCCAAGCATAATATCATACCACATGAAAGTAATGCTCAGTAGCTTTCATTTGAATTACTACGCTTCTTAAACAATTTCATCGATATTGTCATCGTTTTCAACTAACTTGCATGTTCAGCAAATTGACCACTGGAAACTACCAGCCTAATTTTATTATGAATCAAACCAAAGGTTTCATCATGACCGTGAAGTCAAAAGTTAGAACCACCTCGAACAAAATACAAGACGGCGCCTCAGGAAACATCCCAATTTGATCACTCTTGATGAGTTTTACCCGAAAATTTAAATGTCAGAAACCCCTTTTCTAGAACATGCTTTGAGTTCCAACAGAGTGTGTGGGCGTCATTTTAATGGTTACGAACTGGCAATGTATGAATCATTGAGGTAGGTTGGCCTCATTTACTTACAACACGTATTTGACTTGATATGAGAAATGTTAAAAATAATTTCCTACAACGCAGTACTAAAAAAGTTATAGCAGTTGTGTGGCTGTTTGACCGCAGAACCGTCTGTATATATATAGGACGCAGCTGGTTGGCTTTCCAAAGGCACGTGCCCTCATTAGACTTATAACAAAAGGTGTGAAGCCGGCTGTAAAGTGGTCTAAGACGAACTCCTTGGCTTAGAGCATAAAAGGCTCTTTTCTTTAGCGTAGACATCTCTAAAATGACAAAACTGGCGACGTTTGTTCCCTTTTGCACAATCTATTCATTCAAGTTGTTTTAGTTAGATAACAGATTTTTAACGTCTCTCCTATAATCAAGAATAGCCATCAGACAAATGTCGCAGTCTAATTGTTTTAGAAGAAAGGAAATTAAAAAGAGAATGTTCAGTTGACCGAATGGCCTTTTAGAACCATCGACGCAGAACAAGGGGTGATTGCTGAAGAGTCACGTGATCTGCTTCAGTGACTCTAACAAGTCCAAGCAGGCAACAAAAAAATAAACTGATATGCGTGTGTGCTATTGCCCTTTTTATAACGAGTGGTACTCCAAACACATTTACGGAAAAAACCGTTGAAAAGGATAAGTAAAAACGTTCTTTGAGATAAAGACTGTTTCTGTAGTTGCTAGGAGCAATACAAGAGGTTATTGTTGACAAAATGAATGATAATTTATCTTTCCTTTAACTACTCAACCATTGCCAGAGCACGATATAATCCACTTCAAAGTTAACTTGGCAAATTATTTCACGACCGAATCTTTAAATCAAGAATATTTTGGTGCGTCAAAAAATTGAGTTTTATCAATATAAAATGCTGTTCACGGCAGACAACAGATTTTTGTGCTATCAAATTTGCAAAACCCTCCAAGCCTTGGGCCAAACGCCACGGTCTGGTGCTAACAGCCTTGCCTTAACTTTTCCTTTTAATTTGTAATGACACTAGAACTACTCGACAACTTAGTTTTTCGACTTTTAAGGTTCCATTTCTATTTTGCTGCTCTTTTACCCACAGTTTCAACCAGTTTTCATAAATAAACAGCTACCTTCTTGCGTTTTGTGCACATCATGGGACATTGTAGAGCGTTTAACTCAGACAGGTCAGATATGAATAGTTAAAGGTAAAAAAAAAAAAACGAAAAGGTGTTAGATTATGCGATCTAAGACGTCACAACCGAAGCAGAGGAACAACTTACACACCCTGGACTACGTTCACTGTAAGGTCAACCTAAAAACGATTCTTGTTTCGTAAACCTTCCTAACTGATTGAACAGAACCCGTTTGAATCTATCCAGTCTTGATGAGATATTGCGCAATCAGTGATAGAAATATATAGCAAGGTTAGTGTGAACAAAGCAAGGTCAGCGTGATGCTCAATAAGAGCATACAAAGGCCTCAAGGCAAATGGGCCATTTGCATTTTCTTTCTTCCTCAGATGCCTTAAGAGTCTTCTCAATGCTCTTACTGTCAGAATAACCTTAAAGCTTTCCAACCTGCAATGTTTGCTTTTTGCCATCCGCACCCTTATCTCCCATTATGGTTGGGAGCAAGGTAAGTCTACGAGCAAAATTGTTTTGACCTTTCCACTTTCTACAGGTGTTGTGGTCTGGTTTAGTTTTCGTTTAGTTACCACATCCGCTGCCAAATTGTTTCCAGCTGCGATTTCCAAACTCCTTCAATATGTCATAAGTTGACGAGCTAATCCGAATGGGACATACTCTATTTCCCGTTTCCCTGGCCATTGAGTCAATACTCTTTGGCGATGCCGGTTCCCTAGGCCGCTTCACGTATTGCTGAGCAAAGTAATGGAGCAAACTTCGCCAAAATTCGCAAATTTGTATGACAGTACCGTTCAATTTTCATATTCTCTTCCCTCTAATTCCTAATCATTTTGAGTTGGGCTTGGAGCAAAGAATCCTTGATCGGTTCAGTTAGCTATGCGGTTATCACGAATCCATTACTTAGCTACGTAGGTTTTTTGGAGCTTCAACAGTGATTTACGTTAAGGCAGTTTCATATGCATTGTCTGGCTCGGTCAATCAAATTAAAGGTTTTATTTCTCTTCATCGGAGGCAAAGGTCTCATTGACTTATAAGATATAGTTATTGTAGCTCTTATCTTTAAAAAATCAAGCCTCGGACAAGTCCACAGTGTGGTCTGTTACGTAGCTTCTGCTGCAGTAAAGTAGGCTCTTGAAATAACGATAAAGGGCAAGTTCCTTTAAGTTCCTTAGAGATGACTGTCACTAGGAAAGTAAGTTATCTTCATCGGAGGCAAAGGTCTCATTGACTTATAAGATATAGTTATTGTAGCTCTTATCTTTACAAAATCAAGCCTCGGACAAGTCCACAGTGTGGTCTGTTACGTAGCTTCTGCTGCAGTAAAGTAGGCTCTTGAAATAACGATAAAGGGCAAATTCCTTTAAGTTCCTTAGAGATTACTGTCACTAGGAAAGTAAGTTATTGTTACTAAACCAGAGGTTATTTCAACAAAAAGCCCGCTTGTTCGTCTTGCTCAGGCAAATCTTTCATTTCCTTACTTAAGATATCAAAGGGTGTTACAAACTTTGTGAATCAGAGAAGGAGTTAGTAATCTTACTTGTAGTTCGAGTTGCGCTTGTATAATGTAAGCCAGAGGTAACTTTCTTAATAACAAAGAACTTTAAAACTTAATGCTTTGAACAAGGGGTCAAAATTAACGATAGCAAAATGCAAAACGCAAGTCTTTTTTGGACGTTGCGAGTCCAAAGTCGAATATCTTCTAGCGAACACTTGCTGGTAAGCTGATGGGAGAAATGTGAGAAGGGGAGAACGCGAAGTTTGTTGAAGACTCCTGTGGCCAAAAGATATGCGAACATTGGATACTGCGAGAGAAAGAAAAAAAATCAGCCTTTGGCTAACATTTTTTGTAGAACCTATGCACATTTTTAGCTGCGCGTTTTGCATAAGGAGAGAGAGTAAGCTAATGTTTTGTGAGCCGTTTGTTTAGCTTTCTGTTTAAAGATGTACGAAAAATGTTTTGAGAGGTCCTCAAACCTCACAGACACTGTAAAAATAGCGCGTGGATTTACGACTTTTGCTGCTAGAAAAAAAAAGACTCACTGGCAACGATTTCCAAGTGGACACAAAAATTTTGAGCCAATTTTGAATTCGTTTGACTCTTACGGATTTATAAAAGAGAAAAAAGAAGACTGAAACACAGGTTTTCAAGAAATGAAAAACCACGAGACGAAATCGATGATTTTAAGCATCACCATCGGAATTCATTAAATATCCAGGCAACTCGTTAAACATCTGTGTGGAAGGAGGTTACGACAATGTTGTCTTTGTTCCTGAATCCCGGGGGGGGGATGCGCAGAGTGATGCAACCCAACTAAAGTTTAAACGATGCTGGATTTCCCTTCTCGAAATGGGTTTTGTCTAAGAGTGGGGTTGGGTGAAATTTTTCCAGGGAAGTACGTCAAATTATGGGTAGAGTAGATAATTTCAGTAGGTAAGTTGGGCGGCGTTCGAACAAAATTTTTGAGGGGTCCCCCTCTAGATACAGCAGAAGCGGCTCACATTTCGTGATAGTTAGATATGAGGGGGCGTTCCTTTATTTGAACTAAGAGGGTCACGAACGTTGTGAAGGCATACAAAGTACTCTATCTCGTAATGAACGCTTGTCAACACCTTAATTACAAAGACACTAGAAAGCGAAATTGGTGAAATTTTAAAGACAATTTTTTAAATATTTATTTTGCGTGCGCAAACAGTTGTATCCAAAGCCCCTTAAATATAGCTGCAGGCCATTCGTCTCACTTTGCTGATGCTGACGGCTTTAAATAGAATTTTCTTTTTTCCCATTTTCATGCTAAACTAGTAAAGTAGCATTCACTTAAACAGACCCTAGTAATTACAGAAATTGTTACTAATAATTGTTTTAAGTTAACATATCCAATGGACCAAAGCGGAAGAAATGTTCAAATAGCATGGATTTCAGTATTACTTCAGGATAGCCTTTACAGATACTTCAAGAAAAGAAAATTCGCATACATTTTTTTGGCTACAGTTTAAAGACGTTCTGTCATCATTACTTTTTCAATATCCATTTAAAAAAAAAAAAAACAGACAAAAAGTCATCAAATAGGACGCAGTGACGCTGGACTCGTCCACTGTAAACGGAAACGCGTACTTATTTCGAAGAATTCTCTTACGATCACATCAGTATTTGACAAATGAAAAAGGGACAGAGGCGAGATTTCGGATACGGTCAGTCCGGTCACTCCAGCTTAATGAAGAGGCCCTTAAAGTCATAAATCTTCTTGGAAAATGTCTTGTCACTGGTTCTTTGTTTTACAAATAAAGCACTGATTCATGATTGGCAGTTTAAAGGGTGTTTCACAAAGAGAGGCACCAACTTGGCGGACTCTCGCATCAGTTGAAGTCTATTAACCTCATTAATTTTATTGAATATGAATTTTTATCTCAGCTTATATGAAGATTAATTTACGAATAAGCTCTCAACAAATGCCTCAACTTTGTGTTTACTCTTTTTTGTCCTATAATCAACAAGTTGTATGTTTTTCTAAACTGACTTAACATAACAGATAAACTGCCAGATAGCTTTCAGTCCATGCTTCAATCCTTTATATTTATCTTTTAGCTGGTGTTCTCGAACCGAAGTTTCAAGGAAAACGAGTAAGTGCGCTTAAAACTTCAACTACGAGACGCAGCTCAGTAATCAGTTAAGACTTGAAAAAACGGTAACTGAGAAAATAATTTATCGAACAATTTCTAAGACCATCTATTAGACTACTTCACGGTGTTCTTGATAGAAATCCAGACGAACTTGATAATGTGGACTACTGTTTCTGCGTTTCACTTGATGCAATCCCTTTGTAATTTTCTTCAGTTTACCCATCTGTGCTCTTAATTGTTTGCTTTTTTTCTACATTACTCTATTTCCCCTCTACAGTTTGGAGCCTCTATTTTGATATGTCACTATAGTTTGTGAATCTGGCCTCACACTAACCCTTACACTTTGGACCAGCAACTAAGAAACGGTTGTAAAATGCTGCCGTTTCTATATCAAGTACATAGACACTTACAGATACTATCATTTTCGTATTTCCTTCATGAATGATAATAACCTTTGGAAGGCTTTTTATTCCAAGGAAAGTGACATGTCCTTGACTGTCTTGGCCATTGTTCATTTAGTTCCGCACTGAAAAGCTATTAATTAAAGTGATAGGTGGTGGGATCTTATCAGCAGCACGTGTGCAACACGATGCAGCAGCAGTAAGGTCACGCTATACTAGAATTACAACTAGGAATAATTAAAGTTTAAAAAATGGTAAACGTGCCGCGTGCAACCATCAAGTTATGGCAGCACAAGGGAGGTTACTAAGCACAACACTAGCTTCTTGAGTGCTTATAAAAACCTACTAAGGGTGAAGTCCTCCCAAGGCAAATTTGTCGCTTGATCTTTCCACTTTTCTTCGAAAACGACCACTAAGTATCTTTTCAACTTCTACTTTTCATTTGTATATATCAGCGGTGCATTTTTGACCTTGCAAGAGAGGGGATTTGCTCAATTTCCCTCAATTTTACTGCGCCAGCTTTGACGATTACCAATGGACAAATCTGTGGTAGGTCGCTAACAGACCAATCAGAACGCGCGCTTTACTTTTGTTAGGTTATGTAAATTATTACACCTTGTCATAGTTATGATCAATTAACAATTACGAATTTTAAGTGAGTGATCTCAATTCCAGGCTTTCTCTTTTTTAGTAAGTTGTTGATCACGTCAATCGCCCCTGCAAAATCTGCGGGGATGCCACGGAAACTATAGGTGTCTCAAGATCCGTTCAATCCACGTATTAGGAGAACCTTCCGTGTCGAAAGCAATAAAGAGCAATTTGTAAACCGGCTTTTGTGAATGCGTGCACTCTTCATCAAATACCTCAATACTTTTTATTTCGAATCTTTGGTTTTACTGGCCTTTTAAAATGTTCTCTCAGCCAAAGTGGAGAGTGAGTTTCTTTGACTCAAATCCTCTTTGTTTCGGTTTCTGTTGCCTGGTTACCAGTGTACCATAAAATCATAGTTTTCATTTCAAGGTTTCACATCACGAGCATTTGCCAATTCAAAAATTCGATTTACCAGTCGCAGCTTAATAAATAGTACCATGTACAGAAAGTCTTGGCAAGTAACTTTCATTGAACGGTTAGAACATTAAGAGCATCCGCAACGTGAATAAGAACACCCGCTACTTCATTGACATCCAAATGTTTTTATTCGAACAGTGAACGGCTTTAACTCTTCAGGATTTCATGTGCAGACCGAGCGACGTTTTAAACAACTATGTGTAGTAAAGTAAACAGCAGGGCAGCAAGTACTGCTCAATGGCTCTCGATACTGTCATACACGAACTTCAAGAGGAATATTTTGCTATGAATACTACCCAAACAATGTTAAACAGGATACCTGATACTACGTGTAGTCTGAAACGTCAAGATACATGTACTATACACAGAGCCATCAATCATAAAATAGTAAACAGTACTTTCGGAAAGCACTATCTCAACTGATTGGTATATTGAATGGCCACTTTTAACAAAAAGGATCACTTCACAAAATGAACCGCCACATTGTGTGTCATTAAATAATCTAAATTCTACTTCAATTTATTGCAATAGGGTTCTCTTAACAGAAAAGTGATTTTTTTGCTCATCACCCGTTTCTTTTGACACCTTTATTACTTCCAATTAAACCCGATATCGGTCAGATGCTTACTTAGTAATTCTGCTTCTCCAAGATACTTAAGGTACGTCCACCCTCTCTAAAATCTAAAATAAATGGTCGCGCTTCATGCAATAGCTTCGCACGCAAGCCCAAAGAGAAAACTATTGCCATAAAATAGTACTTCTTGATAGCTTTCATGTGAATAATCGATTTTAATGAAAAGGATCCGTCCCTACAATAAACCGCCACCTTGCGTCTTTCTGCGACTGGCCTAAACTGAAACAGGTCCACTCTGATTTGATTGAGGAGTGCCATTTTAGCAGAAAGGTGAGGTTTCTTGGTATCTGCCCTACACTGTTTTGGCACTTCAACCAGCTGCACTCATACATGCAGCACAAGTGATGTAGCTTTGTGCACTGAAATTTACTAAAATTCTGCTTCTTCCGGTTCGATTCCTCCTTCTTTTATACTTACAGACCTTAGTTCCAACCTCATAAAACTAATTTTAGTTCTTGCTTATTGGTCAGAGATATAACGTACTAGTTAGTGTTATTGTGTTCGGGGACAAAGTCACTTTAGTTTACAAACTGATTTTAAAATCTTGCTTTAGTTTCCTAATTTTAGGAAATTTGTAGAGAACTACTCTGCACCTCATCTTTCCCAGCTCCATATACCTTGGCAAGTAAATTGGAGCCCAATATCTGTTGTGAGTATCCCTTTCTATCACATAATTATTATTGCCAAGCACTTGTCCTCGATATAGGACAAAACAGCCTTCAAGCAATATTGCTTTATCAGTGATTTGCGCGTATGAGATCGGGTACTTCGTTAGGCAGCCTTAAAAATAGCTAGCAGTGACGTAAATGCCACTCATATCTAAAATAAAGTTCTTGAAGTTCTTGGAAATGTCATAAAACGCTGTCTACTAAAAATCGCAGTCTTCTTACTTCCTGTGACAGTTTTTAAGTCTTTATCCGTGACGTTCGGGACCAAAGTATTGTGAAATTAAAACAGTAAAAGCACTTATGACGGTTGCTTACTCATTCGTGAAGCGAACAATGTAAACTTGTCACCGAAATCGACACGCACTATTAGCACTAATTAACAAGGTGATAAAGACAACAGACCAGCATTTGCACGTCTTTCGCCCTGCAAACCTTAATTAATTAACAGCTTTTCACCATAACATGGTAGTTTCGCAAGAAAGTTGGACACTTTCGAACCAGAGACACCGATCGAACAGCGAACAAGCGCCGTCTGTTCAGGTAAAGCAGTTTTATTTCGAAATATCTTCACGTCATTCTAGATATAGTAAGTGCGCAAACTATTTGGAACTTCCATAGGTATTTCATAGTTTGTCTAAAGCAGTAATCTTCTTAATACTGCCTGTTACATGCGAAACAACTCTGGTTTACTCAACTCTTCAAACGGCATTGCTTTTGTTAAGTGGGATTAGTGAAATCTCCGTGTTATAATATTGTGAACTTCTCGTTACTGGGTGGCCGGTGCAGACCGTCTGTCTTTGCCAAAGCTTGGTATGCAAGTTGTGTTTTAAATTTACACAATCAAATTTTAGCTTTCTGATTTAAAAATTTAAATAACTGAAACACTTCCCCCAAAACGAGTTGGTGGAATGCAAGAAGGACGTTTTAAAGCTCCTTGTGTGAGCAACTAAGAGGAGGAAATAAGGATACTAGGCGATTGTTATTGCCTTGCGGATACTTAAAAGACAAAAAAATGATCGTTCGCTTACACTGGCAGGCAAATTTTATGCTAAGAAATCTGGGTTGTTTTGAAAATTTTGTAAAATTCTAGCTGTACCATGGGAAAGTGGTGCCAAACAATTGGTTATTTGTATGGTCTCAGCATTTTATCTGCATGATCAATAGGTTGAATCAACCGGCAATTTTGACTATAAAGAAGCTAAGAATATTGAGCAATGTCGTATTGCTAGGTGCGCTGTGGGGGCTTTACACGCCGGTACAGAGTGTTCACCAAAACACAGAAGAGGCATTATCTGAACATGCTCGATGAATTTTGCCCACAAACACAGTCTACAAACATTTCCAATTCTCCGACCAACCACGGCTTATTATTAAAGTATTAATTAACAATTGTTACAAGCCCACTACACTAAAAATAGGCGCCTAAGGCGCGTGGTTCAATCGTAAAACTCATGACTCTCAAGACTGTTCCTAACAATTCCTTCTGAATTATCGACTCTTTCTTCACTAAAATCCTGGTTTGGAGAGTGTGGTCGCCTAAAATTCTGATTGTGTTATCTTTCCTACCGGTTTGTTTTGATTGAAAATTTCCATTAGGGATGATATTTGATTGGCCGGCGTTGTTCCTAATTGTGCGGAATTGTTTTTTGTAGTGCAGATAACGTAAGTAAGAATCACGAGAACAAGAGTAAGACTTTTTTGTCATCTTTAGAAAAATTCATCAAACTTCTACCCTAGGTAAGTCCTCAAAGAGTTATGCCAAGTCGCACGCCACTACGATATTTATTACTAGACACTCGTTCACAATAATACAATTAACTCGTGTATGCTTGTGAGCGTCTGTGTCTCAGCGTCGATGTGTTCAGATCTTACTTGGTTTACAGTTTTACTCGTCAATGAAACGAGATGTGCTAATCCGCTCTGTTCTTGTTTATTATATTAATATATTTCAGTCGAGTTTAAACCTTACGCAAACAATAGTTTTGGGACTAGAACGCAAACAAAGGTACTTCTAGCTATTAATTCTGTTATAAATGTTTAATAGTTTGAATTCTTCGACTAGATTTACTGTGATGTAGTACTGTGGACGTTTTTTAAAAACGTTAATGGAATATACAAATATATACGCGGATTTTAGTCCATAAAACAACGAGGATTTTTCTCTTTACATTTTACGCTAAAATTGTATATGAACGCATTTCTAATTAACAAATTGATTCAAGATCACCATAGACAAAATTACTGAATCAAGTGAGCCAATCAGGACACTTTTTATCTAAGATACTAGAGTCGAAGTTTAAAAAGTTTCGTCAACACGTTTTCAAAAAGTATCTATTTGAGACTTGATATCAGTTTGGTTCTTAATGTAGGAACTGCCGTTAGGCCGTGTATTGCTTTAAATAAGAGAAATAACACTTCGAAATGTATTTTCAATCATAGCCATTCCAGTAGGAAACAACTCAAGAATGTTTCTTAAGTTTCTGTTTTTCGAAGACAGTTGCCGTGGGAGATTTAATAGTCGCTGCTGTGTTATATTCATCTAATTCTTCAGCGTTCCTGTAGGTTCAAGGAAAAAAATGCAGCTTGAAAACATTAAAAATGTGTTGGTACCATGCATGTATCGACTTAATGTTCCACTTAAGCCTTAGATTGGCTAAGTAAATCCTGAACATTTCACCTTAATATCTGACATCTTCTGAAACATCAAACTTAACTGAATCTAGATTTCGTGTTCTTGCTGAAAATGAAAATGGAATGCGTAGTTCACAGGCTGCTTTCCAATTGGCGTATTCTAATTCCGAAACAAATTAGTGGGAGGAAACTGAGTTTCTTGAAAGTTTTACTTAGACGTTACTGACTTTCACACGAGCGAATATCTCTCAGTTGATTTTAGACAACTATCAATACTACAATATCATAAGTTACTCTTCACGTTTATAAAATATAATATTTTTGATACAATAATATTTGACAATGTTTATTTGAGTTTCATAGTTTTAGTTTGAGAAAAACCTTTGTAGGCGCGTACATCGCGATGTGTGAAGTGAGATGAATTGGATATGTTTAGTGTAACGGTTCTCATTGTTTTATTAAGGGAAGGGAACATGAGTATCATGGATCCTCCCAGGAATATCTCTCTCCCTTACACCTTTTACTAACATTTTCTAAGTGCCTGTCACGTAGGACTTGCCTTCTATCAAGATATTAATTACATGCGTGACGCAGAGCGCGTTACTGACTAGATAATGCCGTTTTCTGACCAATCACATAATACAATGCCGATTTTTTCTCTCTCTCCCTCTTATTTAATTCTTAAAATAAGCACAGCCCTGAAATTATAAATGTATTTATGCGACCAACCTTGTTACCGTTATTTTGTTGTAACGCCATCCTCCAAAAGCAGCTGTGTTTGATGCTTTAACTTGTTACAAGACAACTGTGCAAAGATAAAATGAGTGTAAAAAACAAAAACAAAGATGAGTTCATTATCAGACTTCGATCCTGGTTGTTAATCTGTGCAAGAGAATACAAACTTCTTTAATCTGTATGCCATGTACAACTTCTTGAAAACATGCTATTTCATTTTCAAAGCAATTTTACAGGAGCGCCACTTGAATTTTTACAATACAATTATTTTGAGAAGCTCCCATTTTTGAAGACATACTAGTAGTAGACTTTGAAAAAGGCAAATGTGTTTATAAGCTCACTTAAGACACTAGGAGCCTTCTCGATAGAATTCATTGCGAGTGTTCGTGCGTTCCAGATCGAAGAGGAACTTTTTTCTTTCTCTTTCTAGGAGAGGAGAAAAACCTCTCGAAGTACAGTTTCGAACCCAGGCTTCATTGCTCGGAGGCGAATGCTCCTCCTATGCGTGCGTGCGTCTATGGCTCTGTTTCCCTGTGCCACCCAATATCTTTCAGGCTTGGGGCTACACGCGAATACGCCAGCACCAAAGGCGCCCGTGAAAGCCCCGCTATAATCATAGCACTACGCAGCTATCCAATAAGAATGCAGTGTTTGATTAGTACGCACATGAGAGAGTAACTATACCTTCAATCGCCGTGAAAAATTACGAACTCTGAAAAGCGTAAATTCTTTCATTGCTATTGTTTTGCCAAAGTAAATGCATGGAATATTTCTCTCCCCTTCAAGCGTGCAAAACCTCCCTTGGGATACGGAGGCGGTATCGACGCAGATGTTCGGTCAAGTGCTCTTTGTTTTTAATTCAAGAAGACGGCATTCACGGCCCAATTAGTTTATGATAATATGCCATTGTCAACATATTATGTAAGCTACGACATACATATACAGAGCTGGTCTTGTACATTTAGTCTTAAAACAGACACTTTCAAGTAGACTGATTCAATGAAACCCTCGACGCTTTTTACGACAATTTCGGATCAATGTACGCTAAGAAACAGCTCAGGAGGTTAGTTAAGAGATAATCCGTTTGTTATGTACTTTAAACTTCCATCAGCTCATATGCTGTACAAAGAGGTTTAGGATAATCTGTTCTGACAAATCGGTGATTTAATGAACTTCAATTTACGGTGACCTATTGATTACCTAAAACCTATGATCCTGCCTGCGGTATTGCGGGAAAAACATTTGTATCGTAGATCTCGCTGCGTTGTTCTCATAAAAGGTTAAAGTGTTATATCACCCAGCTTATGAAACATACTGGTCAACTAGGTTCGATGTTGAATGGATGAATGAATTTAGAACGGTAAACTTAAGTGCCGCTATTAAAAAAAATGCAAGCGTAAAGGTAACTATATTGTATTGTTAGTAAGATATTACTGCAATCGTAATTCTCAGCAAAGTTAAACACTTCTGTTGCTGGGCTGAACGAATTAAATGGCAATTAATAAGTTAATACAACATTGTCAGGGTAAATGTTCTAATGTGTTTGCTTGTGCTAAAGTGGACATGGGTAGATTTGTAAATTTGCTTGAGGTTTTAAGTATTTTTTTTTGTAAGTAAATAACTGATATAGACTGAGATAAAGGCTTTTGCTTTTTTATGTTAAAAAACATAAAAAAGCAAAAGCCTTTATGCAAAACGAGAGCATGTTTACAATTTACTTGAAGCGTGAACAGTGTTTGTTGTTTAAGGATTAAGTAAACCAACTGCGTCTGTGACTGCGCACAGGGTGCTTCCAACTTAAGTCTGTAACTAACTACTATATCAGAGGACCAATCTAAGCCCACGTGTGGAAGAAACTACACCCAAATACAGCTGGAGGGCTGTTACAATAGTGTTAAGAACCGCTTTCTAGACCATTTTGAATTTTGAATTTTTAGCGGGAACAGTGTCGAGAAAGTATGTAGAGCAGACCCGAAAAGCATTTACTATCTGCTTATAAAAATAACCCATTCGGGCTTGGACGTTTTGGAGATCCACCGTGACCCGCCGATCTAAGTTAGACTTCGTTTTGAGTAACCAACCCAAAGAGGGTAGATGACACCTTATACGAAGTACAAAACGATTTGGTTGCAAATTTTCCTTGAAACAAAAGCAAACTTTACTGTTAAGCCAAAGTGTCTCCTGAAATAAGTAATATTCAGTTTTCTTTTACTTTATCTTACAGAGACCCCGATCAAATTGTCAAAGAACAGGAACGAAAAGCCCTCGAGCTACCAGAAGTAGACTATGGATCAGAAAATTCTCTTTCTGAAAAAACCATAAAACTCAATGGACTAGCATCTGAAATGGCAAACATAGGCCAGAGAGTGCAGTCTCAGCTAACCTCTCTACACGAAACAGTCTTCAAAGAAACAGAGATGTCCAAAGAGAACAGCAAAAAGTGGGATCCGTTTCCCCCAGAACTGATTGCCAGGCTTCATCACAGTACCACTGACGTTAACTGCGAAGTGCAAGTCCTGGAGAGGTATCTAGACCAAGTGCGGGAATTGATAACAATCGGTGGGAAAAGTAACAATGGACTTCACACCTTCAAAGGAGTGTTGTACGAGGAGAACAACAATGAAACAGACGAGAACAAGAAGAAGCGTGCCAAAGATGTAGAATTGATGAGGGGGCACCTTCAAATAAACGGAGGGATACTTGATCACGAGGGGTTGGTTCGACGGCTGGAAAGCGATCGTTCAAAACTGGAAGTAGAAAGTTACAATTACAAGCAAAAATTAAAGCTAATAAAGGACAAACTAAACGAGCGTGGGCAGCTTGATGAAGAACTGGATTTACTGACCAAAGTAGAATGCAAACCCGATGAGGAAAACGAAGATGGATTTGCTTTGTCAGAACTTGTCACTTTAAGAAAAGAAAGGAAAGTTCTGCTAGCGACAGTCCATAAATTACAAAAGAAAACGACGAATGGATACAAAATGGACCATCACGATACCGCCGACGCTGCAGTTCAGTGTAAAATGAACGTCCTTGGACAGTTAGGGAACCATGGTGTTTCTCTTTCCAGCGTGGAGGTGGAAGAACTCAAGACTAGTTTACTGACTCTGCAACTGGAACATGAGAAGCTGGAAGAAAAATATAAGTCAATGGAGGAAGAAAGTGGCAAGCTCACAGAGGAAAAAAGGGCGCTCGAAGACAGCGTGAACAAGTTAAGGAGCCAAATAACCGATGCCTTAGATTCCAGCCTCGAAGAAATGGAACAATTACATCACCAAAAAGAAGAGCTTAATGGCAAAATTCAACTCTTGGAAGCAGAAAACAAAAAGTTACGAGAAAATGTCGTTGAACTGTCGAGGAAAAATGCAACACACTTGAAAGCTCTGCTTGACGAAATCGAACGAAAGGATTCCCTAGAGGACGCAGTCGATTACTTAGGTACCGAGATTCAAAAGCTCAATGAAATCAATAGCAGCATGGTTTATTGTGCAGAAAGTGAGACAAGCGTCCCACGGGAAACGGGTGAAAAAATTCATAACTCGGGTCTCTTAAGTGAAATAAAGACATGCAAAGAGTTGATCGATTCTCAAACAGCTCAAATACGGCAACTTCAAGTGGACAAAAGAGATATCGAGGACAGTTTTATTAACCTAAAGAGAGAGATTGTTGTTCTTAAAACCAAACGTGGCGATAGGCGACAATTGGACTTTGAAAGTGTCGATAAAGAAAGTGATGGTAGCATGCAACCCGCTCGGAAGAGTTCAGTGGAGCGTTGCGAGTTTCTTAAACAAGACATCCTTCGTCTCACCAAACGCGGAACCGAACTTGAGAATGTTATAAAAGCTCTCAAGTCAGACAACTCGAATTTGGAAGAAGAAAAAGTGTGTTTGCTGGATTCGCTTTACCATCAACTGGAGAAGAATGAGAAACTTGAAGTACAAATCAACAAACTGAAGAGCATAATTAGCGAGAACGATATCACTATAGGATTAGATCCAGTAACAACAAACCACCTACCTAACAGCAAACAGCAAAGTGATGCATCAAGCGATGAAGAGACAGACTTCAATGGAAATGTTGTGGCTACTGAAAATATCACTCAAGTTTCTCCGGAGAGAGACGAACACAGTTCTTCTACCGACGACGGTTTACGAATGAAGTCAGTTCAGCTGAGCGACGATCTGAAAGGTGTAAAAGAGCGATTGCTTGAGATTGAAAAGGAGAATGAGAGAATCAAACAGGAGCTACAGGAGAGTAGGAGAAACGAAACGGAACTGCGAGAAATGGTGTCAACGATGAAGAAAGAAGCCACAGTGAGTAAGCATCAGTTCCAAAAGAATCAAGAGGTAACTAACACACTCCAAGAATGTCTACGTGAAGCACACGAAGAGAAACAGGAGCTAGTCGAATCCCTTGATGAGGTCACGGAAGAAAAGGCTGCTTTGGAGAAAAAAATTGAAACGATGGATAAAGAGCTGACATCACTTAAAGAAAATTATCAACGAGTGAATGGCAAATTAGAGCCAACTACAGCTGGAATGGAGAGTGTTGAGAAAGCTAAACAGCAAATGAGATCTATTTATGCCAAACTATGGGAACTTTACGAATCCTTGACAGATAAAGATAAAGACAGTAGCTCTGAGGAAACCGCCACCGACATAAAAGAAATGTCGCTGGAGGAACAAGGGAACAACATTCTTTCACTGGTTGAAAAAGTTCAACAGGAAGTTACCCTCCTTAAGAAGGAACTTAGGAGAGTGAAGACTGACCAGGAAAACCTAAAGGTCAAATTGGAATCGTCTCAAACGGAAAAGTTGTCGCTGCAGAAATACGTTCGAGAACTTGATGAGAAGCGAAGACAAGTAAAGAGCTTCATCACCAAGCTCACCGAGGAGAAAGAGGCAATGTCAGAGCAAATAGACGAGATCAAACAACAGAAGAACAATTTAGCTGACGCTTTGGAAAACGTTTATCAAAGCAAAGAGGGCCTGCAGTATCAATTGGAAGATGCTTTATGTAAGCAGCACGAAAGTACCATGTCACTAACGGAGGTGTCAGCGGAGGTTCAAAGTTTGAAGAAATCACTTTCTAGGATGGTAGAAGAGCGTGATGCTTTAAAGGAAGCGCTGCTCGAGACCACCACCGAGCTCCACACACTTAAGGAATCCGAAGCTAAGTGGAAAGAAAAAGTTACTGGAGCTCAAGTCGAGGCAGACCAAAGTGTTGAAGACACAAAAGACGGGAACAAAGAAGAGGAAAAAGATGTTATTACTCGCCTACACTTGGAGAATGATGGACTGAAGAAACAACTAGAGGAGCTAATGTCAACTAAGCGCTCCACACTAGGTGAAACTGCTGCAGAGAAGGAAGCTCCAGTTCGGTCAAGCAGCAGCCCTGAAACCGATCTTAGCGAGAATCATTCGCAGGGTGAAAATGGCATACAACCTAGCACAGTACTGCAATGCGAAAGCAGCCCTCCCGTTTACGAAATGGTTACAACGTTTGACAACAGAGAGTTCGAGCAGCCTCCAAGTAACGAAAACGATTTGATAGCTCCAAGTGAGGCACGTTCAACCCTTGAAAACCCGCCTCCCAGCGATCAACTGGAATCACTTGATGTACGTTACAATAAAGTGTGTGCAGAAAAGAAGCTACTTGAAGAGGACCTGAAGCGAAGTATCGAAGAGATTGAACAGCTAAAGGGCTGGTTTGACTCCATTTCATCCGAGAAGGAAAACTTAGAGAAACAACAAGAGTTGATGATCAAGGAAAATAAAGAAATGCTTACAGAACTGGAAAAAGCCAAGGAGGAAGAGGCGAGACTAAAGCTTCGCGTTGAAGAAACTTCCAAACAGGGGGAACAACTTGCTGAGGAAAAAAATAATCTTGAGAAGAGGTATAGTGAAATGGCTGAAGAAAAAGAAAGGACTGCATGGGAAAGTGAAACACGAACCATTGAAGTCGCACGGCTCTTAGAGCAAATGGACTCACTGGAAGAACAGCTTCAGGGAAAATCGTATGAGCTTGCCGAAATGGAGAATAACTTAAAACATGTGACAAAAGAAAAAGAAGATCTGGATGGCTTAGTGAATGGAATTAAGAAAGAAAAAGAGGATCTTAAAGCTAAACTAGAGAAACATATCAACGAATACAAGGCTTTTCAAGAGACTTTAGCGGAATCTGAGACTCAAAAGACCGTACAAGATGAAGAGCTCAAAAAGTCCAAGCAGGAGTTTCAAGACACTACAAAGAAGTTAAGAGATGAAATCGAGACCCTAACTAGCACGCTGAAAGGTGTTCAAGGGAAACTTGACACCGCCGAGGACGATTTGGAACTTGCTGAAGAAGAGAAAAATAAGTTGTTGGTCCAAGTCACCCAGTTTGAAGAAAATGAAAAGCTCCTTGGGGATCAAATGACTGCGAAGTCTCGAGAAATCTCCGACCTGAAAGAAAAAGTGGAAAAACTCGATGGCGACAAACAATTCCTCACAAACAAGTTAGAGGAAACAAAGATTGAAAGTAATTCCATGCGAGATCAGCTTAAGGAACTAAGAGACCAAGCTTTGGATTTGCACGCTCTTATCGACGAATCAGTGGTTAAGAAATCTGCGCAACAATCTGAAGGTACCCAACAAGGAGAGGCAAATCTTCAATACGTTTTTCAATATGTTGTTGCTGTCTTAGAAGAAAAGGGATCTTTAAAAGCAAAGCTAGAGGACGCTGAAAATTCAAGCCGCGAAATTCAAGATGATAACAAACAGCTCCTTCAAGAGCGAACAGAGCTAACAATTCAACTACATGAGGCACTGGGCAAAGAGGGCGTTGATGAACCATCGTCACCGACCACGACGCGGTATGATGAGACCCGATTGTCACGTGAGATCAGCGATGTCCGTAGTCTTATTGAAAAGCTAAGCTTACAGAAGGAGAAGTTAGGAGCTGCTTTGGCGCACAAGGAAAGTCAAATTGCTGCTGTAACTGCTGAGGCTGTCGAGAAGACAAAAATGTTGGAAAATAAAGAAAAAGAGGCAGAGTCGCTGAGCTTAACCCAAGCGGAAGTGACGGTAGCGTTGGAACAGGCGACAAAAGCGTCGGATGAATTGCTAGCTGAACTAGAATGCGAGAAGAAAAACGTTTCAAGACTGACTCAAGAACTAGAAAATGCAAAGGACCAGAGTTCAGATTTGGGAGTAGCACTGGCACAGGCGAAGAGCAGTTCTGACAAGTTGCTCTCTGAACTGGAACGCGAAAAGAACACAGTTGCAAGCTTAAGTCAAGAACTGGAGCATGCAACGAGCGAGGAAAAAGAGCATACCCTTTGCATCAATAGACTAGAAGAGGAGAAGAAGGCGTTCATGATGGCTTTAAACAAATCTCGAGAGCTTGAAAAGCGCTTGAACAGAGCGCAGGAGGAGAATATCAAGATACGAGAAGAGAACAATAAGCTAGAAGCCAATGTAGAAGCTCAAGCAGCTTCAATTTTGTCATTTGAGACGATGAACAAAGAAAGTGAGTTGAGATGGAGGAACGATCTCGATGAAAAAGACGAACAGCTTGAATGTCTTAAGGAGGAAATCAAGAAGTCGAGCATTGCAATGACAGACTTGCTAAGAGTCGTAGATGACCAAAAGAGTAAAATTGCTAAGCTCGAAAAGAACTGTGATGAAGCCGAGAAATCACAGAAAGAGGCCGTCGATGAGGTGAATAATTTGCAAAAGAAACTGGATGAGGAGACGGAAGGAAAGAAAGCGTTGGATGAGAAGTTGAAAGAGGTGCAAGAAATGATAGCCAAAAGCGAAGACGAAAACGAAATTCTTAAGCAGCAGATAGCGGGCCATGATAGAGAAAGGTTGACTCTAGAACAGAGTGTAAAAGAGTTGGAAACTAAAAATAAAGACAAAGCAAAACGTTTGCTGGACTTGAACTGCAGCAAAACGTTTCTAGAAGATGAGTGTAAAAAGTCGAACTCGGAGGTAACGTCTCTAAAAGAAGACCTCGCAAGCAAGAGTTCGTCCTTGGAAAACATTCAAAAGGAACTGAATCGTTCAAAAGATTTTTACCAGGAAGGGAAAAGCAAATATGATCAGCTGAAAAAAGATAGAGAAGACTTGAAGAAGTCTCTAGATGCTGCAGAGAATAAATTGAGAAAAGCCGAAGCCACAACCAGAACGACCATAGAGCAGAACGAAAAGTTGACAAAGAGGTTAGAAGCCATTGAGAAAGAAATGGCTTCTCTTAATTCAGCATTTGGAGAAGCACAGAATAAGGAACAAACTCTGTTGAACGAAGTGAACACCGAGACAGTACGAATAGAAACCGAGTTGGAGAGTTTAAGACATGAATGTGATACCCTACAAAAGAAATTGAACGAGACAATCGAGAGAAATGGCGAGCTTGAGAAAGAACTTGAGTTGAAGATATCCGTAGAAAAGGACTTGGCAAAACTTACAGAGGAACATAAGGCTCTTAAAGCGTTCTCTCAGAAGTTAGTCGATGATAAAGTTGATCAGGAACAAACACGAAAGGAAAAACGCGAGCTGGAAAAGCAACTTCGTCGCGAGAAGAGCGAGAGAGCGAGTATTGAAGAGGAAATGGAACGTCTCCGGGAAGAACACGAGGCTATTAAAATTTCGTCCCAAAATAACGTCGCTCAAGACCAGACAAATGCCGATAACTTACTGCAAAGTGGAAATGAAGAAATAATCGCATGTGTCCAGGGAGGCTTGCTTTCATCTGAAGTAGAAATGGAATACGGTTTAAGATCAGCTAAAGATCAGGAGGATGGTTCTGTTGAAGACAAATTATCCAAGGAGCGCGAATTAAATGCCGAACTACATGAAGAAATAGAAGAGCTTATTGAGGAGAAAGACGAGCTGAACGAGATTATCGATGAGTTGAGATCCAAGACGAAAAAACTACAAACAGATGTGGACACTTTGATTGACGAAAAGGAAAGCTTAGAAGACAAACTGGACGAGAATGAAAAACACTACAAGGAAGAGTTGGGATCACTAGACGACGCAAACAAGGAATTGTCGAAAAAGCTGGAAGTTCTTCTGAAGGATAAGAACATGCTTCGGGAAGAAATTAAAGCAAAAGAACAGGAGTATCGAAAAGTTCTTGAAGAAAGGAAAAAGTTAGAGGAAGCGTTAGAGAAAAGCGATCAAGGAGTAAAAATCCGCGTCCCCAAGAAAGGTGATCAAGGAGTTCGAAATGGCACCGAGGAGAAGCTAACTAAAAGTAAAGAGAAAGTGAAGGAGCTGGAACGTAAGATGAATGCAACGCGCCTTGAAAAGCAAGAGGTGATGAACCAGTTAGGAAACAAAAAGAGTGAGAACTCGACTTTGCGTAAGGCAGTAGAGGAGATAACTTCAGCAAAAGAGGAAGCTGAAAAGAAACTGCAACAAACGGAGAAAGACCTTTATGATGAAATCGACCATCTACAGAAAGCGTTGGATGAGAAGAGCAATCGCGTTACATCTCTTGAGGAAGAAGTCATGGACTATAAAAGATCAGGAGGAACTGAGGTGAAGCTGAAGAAACCAAAGAAAGAAGTGGAAGAACTTGAAGAGCTACGGATCGAATTGAACGAAAAAGACAAAAAGATTGACTCCCTTGAAAAGGAGTTTGCTACGCACAAACAATCGGCATCGGACCGAGAGCAAGAGATTCATCTCCATCTAGATCGAATACAACAAAAGTTGGCCGATAAGGACAAGAAAATTGCCTCGCTTGAAGAAGAAATAGACGGGTTCAAACGAACAAGACAAAAAGAAAAGGGAAACATTGAAAAGAACAAAGATGGAACAACGGCAAAGGACTATGGAGATAAACTTTCAAAACTTCAAAGCGAACTAGCTGAAAAGGAGATGAGAATAGGTTCGCTCGAAGAAGCAATAGTAGAATATAAGCGTTCACGATTTGAAGAAGAGAAAGATTTCCAGATGAAAGAAGCGCATTTGGCGGCAGCTCGTGAAGAATTCTACAAAACTATGAAAGAAAGATGCGAGGACGAAGAACGATTAGAAAGTATAAGACGTGCAAACAACCGCCTTCAGGAGGCTCTAGAACTCGCTAGAGAAAAAGAAAAACGACTGAGGAAAGAACTACAACAAGCAACAGGTAGAGAACGGTCGCACAGCTTGGTCTCTGAAGGGAGGCTCCGAAGTTCTTCGGCTGGAAATTTGTTGGAATCCGGAGTTTCCGAGTTCAACCTGAGCCCACAAACAACTGTCACGTCGAGCTCGCTTGAAAAAGCTAGGAAAGAAATAGCTATGCTGGAAGAACACGAGCACGAGCTGCGGAGCGAACTAAGGAAAGCACGCGATCAAGTATTCGATCTGCACTTGGAACTGTCCGATGCGTTACACGCGTTGAGACAGAAAGAACGACTCCACGAACAAGAACGCAAGCTATTTCAATCCAGCATCGAAGACATGGAGAAAGAGTACAACAAAATGCGCAAAGAGTTTTCGTCGCTTATATCCATGGAGAAGAACAGGTCTTCGTTCATCACTGTAGTTGAACTCAAAGGAAGTTTGAAGAAAGCAGAGTCGGATATGCTCGAGGCAATCGCCAAGACAGCCGAATTGTTAAGTCGAGCAAAGAACGACATTAGGGAGAGCAGGCGGAATTCTATCAGTGAAGATGCTGACAGATCCAAAGAACGCACTAGAAGCTTTATAGAACAGTCTACACAGGAGAACAAAGAGCTTCTAAAACAGCTAGATGACGCATGGAAAGAGCGGGATAGACTTGCTAAAAGACTCAAGCGTTCCGAAAGTGCCCAAGTCATCTTGAAGCAAATATTAAATGAGTCGTTAGTTGAAGTTGAAAGATTTAAACAGCTCGTCGACTGTACGGAAAAACCGGAGAAACGACGAAGAGCGAGCACTGGTAGACAAAAGAAGGTGGTCAATACGCAAGAATTAGAGACGCAAAGTGACCTGACGGCAACTGATTTAGAAGAGGCTGAGCGTCTTAAAGACAGTCTTGAAGACCTTCGAAGGAATATTAGAGGTTTAGAAGAGTGTCTAAGCCAGGAAAGATCCAAGGGCGAAGGAAATCTTCTTGGTTACTTGAGGGAGAAAAACCGACTGAATGCTGAAATAACCGCTTTGAAGGAGTGTGCGCAAGAATCTAACAAGAGGAAAGACTCACTGCATTCAAAGGTTCACGATCTGCAAGAAAAATTAGAGCTTGCTCAGAAGGAGAAAACAGCTGTCGAGCTTGAGGTTTCGGAAGTCCGGTTCGAGGTCGATAAACTTCGTAATCTGTCGTACGATGAACGGGCAGAGAAGAACTCATGGATACAAGAAAACGCCGAATTGAAGAAAACTCTACAGGAAACGAGAGGAAAAGACGGGAAAATAATGAAAGAATCGGAAAAAGTAAAGGAATTGAAAAAGGACAAAGAGCGCTTATCTGCGGAAAATGAAACACTGAAAAAGAATGTGAAGGACCTCAAAAAAGAACTAGACAAATCAAACAAAGATAATTTTGCCGCGATCTGTAAAGAACTGGAAAATGCTAAACACCGAATCAGTGAACTATCCAACGCCAAAGAAGTTGCCATTAACAAAAACATGGCGATAGAATCTGAACTTAAAGCGACAAAGGAGAGTTTGAAAGCCTTACAAACGGAACAGTACGAACTTCAGAACGAGAACAATAATTTGGACGAAAACTGTAAAGAATTGGAAAACGAAAGAACTCAACTAGTCGAGGACGCACACTCATTTAAAGTGACAATGGAAAACAAGAATCAAGATTTGCTGTCCAAGATACACTCCAAAGAGCACGAAGCGATCTTACTGCACACAAGGGTGGAGGAACTGAGCACAATCCAAAGGAAGCTCGAAAACGATTGTCGTGGTTTGGAAAAAGACAAAGAAACTGCTTTATCTCGAGTGCGACAGCTAGAATACGACAAGCAGCGCATAGAAACAGTCAACCGTGAGCAAAGAGCTGAGATCGAACATCTTCTTCTTGATAAAGGAAATCATAAAGAGCTAAACGACAAACTCAGAAGCCTATTCGCGGAGAAAGACAAACTTGAAGAGATGAACAGGAAGCTGGAGATGGACGTAAGAGACCTGTACAAGGCACTGGAGACCAAAGGTGAAGATGTTAACAAAGTTGTCGAAGAATTAAAAGACATGGCTTCCAAGGTACGCTACAATAATTAACTTTTATAAGTACATAATATTGTATGTTATCATTCTATTCTAAGTATGTAATAGTAAATATTTTATAATACCGTCATTACAATCCCTGATATGGCCACATCTTCTTATATAAACCACCACGAATTCTCTGGGAAGACCGAGGGAACGGCGGAAATCCCGCCTACGTAAACAGTAGCCCCCTTAAAGCTCCACAAGTTGATTTGAGGAAAAACATCAAGTTCTTTTGGAGGGAGTGTTTTGAATTGATTTTTATTATTATTATTTTTTTCATCATTATCTTTTATTTATTTGTTTTCAAGGTCAAGAAGCTTGAAGCTGAGAAAGAAAGAGAAACGTACCTTAAAGAGCAACTGGCTGAGCAAGTAATCGAGAAAGACAACGCCATGAAAATGAGGACTAAGCTTCTCTCGGACCGTTTGGATGCACTGCTAAAGGAAACGGAAAATCTCAAAAATTCTTCAGGGAAAATGGAGCAAATGGGAATCGAATACCGGCGATTAGAAGACGAAAATCTACAGCTCATAGAAACTACTCAGAAACTAAGGGAAGAGATCGTGGGTTTGAAAAAGGAGAATGACCTTCTAAGGCGCGCCTGTCAACAGCTGCGTGGCAGAAAGGCGGTCTCCGAAGAGAAAGAAGTCTCCGAAGTTTCGAGGTCTGAAGTCTCAAGCAGGCCTGTCAATGGTTCCCTGAAAAAGCTGTCTGCTTCGAGATTTGATCCCATAGATGAAAGAGTCACTGCTGAGAGGACGAGTGTGGTGAACGGCGCTCCAGACAAGCGTCGCAAATCTCATGATGCAGTTCCAGGGGATATAAAGCTTTCTAAAGGGCTGCAAGCTCCAATGCCCCCTTATAACGGGGAGGGAAGAGGCAGACAACTTCAGCGAGTTCCCCCAAGAGACAAAAAGCGCTCCCATAGCTCTCCCGCAGTGAAGCGGTATCCGGGGTCACCTGAAATGAAACGACGTGCTGCCCCAAGCTCGAAAGGGCCTTCACCGCCATCTACAGACTCGAGTCGTAGCTCAGAGACCGATCGCAGCGTGTGCAAGAGTTCCTACTGCAGTCCTATCTTGTCAGTGGTTGAAACGTGCCCTCTTCACCGGCAGCCGCCAGTGGAGCGCCCTCCGCCTCCAGTACCGAATCAGTGCCCCATTTGTAAGAAGGAGAGAAGAAGACCTGGTATGGCGCCTGGTATGAGGCCTGTTGAATTTGCGCCTTTAGAAAAATACGTTTAGGCATAACGTTGCATACAACAATTGCGGCTCTCCAATGAGGTGGAGCGAGGGAAGTGACCTGTGTCTATCGGAAAACCTTAGATAGGAATCTGCCCCAGTCGTTCAAAAGCTGGATAGCGCTATCCACCGGATAAATCTCTATCCAGTGAATAAGTATTACAGGAAACCAATTGCGCACCCCATTGAATGGGGATTTATCCAGTGGATAGTGTTATCTATCTTTTGAACAACTAGGTACCGTGCTTTATGCGGTTTTCGTGAATACATGGTTTCGGTGGAGGGTACCCACTCGTATGGGCCTAGAAACTTGGACAGGTCTTTAATATCTAGGGTTTTCCGCAACTTAGCAGGAAAACGAGGGTGCTTTACTAAGATATGAAATTGAACGGTAAAATCATGCTCATAGTATACGAATAGACTATTCCTTTTTTGTTTCTTAACATGGTTACAGGTTACTTAAGGCCGACCCAAAGCAGGCTCAAATCTCTTATGAAACACATAATTGACAGCTAAAAATAGAGCTTAAATAATAGGATATATTGACAAATTTATTGCTTCACTATATTTTTTGTTAAAAAAGAAGTTTGCAAGGAAACTTTCTATCATCAATATCGAATCACATACGCTCCTAAATTTGTGACGTCATTTTATCCATATTCGTTACACCAAAGGGTGTAGCAACTTCCGCGGGTTCCATGTGATTCCCGTTTAATTAAAAAGAGGACTTTACATTTCAAGTCCGTATTATGCTTATTAATGTTTATTGTACAGGTAGGACTTCACCAAGAGTCTTAAACAGATTTCGCTTCAGTGATCATCTCTTCTTAAGCCAAGACAATCCACATTACTCGGTGAACTTGATCGACTTAATTTTGGAATTAAGCATTTCAGGTTATTGGGGACATCCTTAACAAGTTTAAAATAATATTTTTATTGTCGTTTTACCATAAACAATTTAAAATGAAAGAAAATGGGTTTGTCTTTATCAGTACAAGCTTAAGCACTAGTGTTTAAAACTACACTCTAATAACAGGTAATATTAAGGCCGATTTTTTCAAAATGTGTTTAAATATGCTATGCCACAGTACCTTTTACAATTTTAATTTCCTTCACTAATGATGTAGCCGACTTCTTAAATTGTGTTTTGAAGCTATTTTCTTGAAATGATTGTCACATAAACACCACATTAGGGGGAAGTCTTTTTTATTGATAAGGAAAGCTGGAGTATAACGATTATAAATCCAGAACACTAGATATTTATCCACGCTAGTTGACGTCACCTTCCAGGAAAATCGTTTTGCTAAGGTTTAACACTTTCATTCCTAATCACCAAAGGTTTTCTCAAATACTTCGAAGTAATTAAATAGTAGTGTGCAAAAGTTCTGCCCACACTATAGGGTTGCATTAATAGCCTCAAAAGTTAGAACTACATACTCAATGAATAATATCATGTGAAAATACTACTGAAGAGGTTTCATGTGAATGGTAACATCATAGTATTCTGTCCACAGACTAAAACATTAAAGCTACATAATAAATAGATACTACTGCTGAAGAGGTTTCATTTCAATGGTAAAACCATAGGATTTGGCAAGGGCAAGCATGATATGTATGTGCAAGCATGTGCGAGCAAGCAAGACAAATACCTGCTTGCCTGTGCAACAATCTTGAGAGACTTCCAGCAGTCTATCAAAAGTTAGAACGATGAATCATTTCACCATGGCATGGTTTAAGAGTGAAAGGGTTAGGAGCAGGTCAAAAGTTGGTGAAATGTAAGTCACCAATCTTTACACTCAAGAGTGCCATGTCCGCAGTTCAATTTAGAAAGAAGCTTGCAATAAGGCTGTTGCTGTTTAAGTATTTTAAAATGCAAATTTTGAGTTATTAGATAGTGCTTTTATAGTTTTCAAATGATTTTAATTATTGTAGCACTAAAACAAGCCACAGTTCAGCCAAATTGCAACAACAGTATACTTTTGTATGCATTATAGGCCACAGCCAGCAAGGTCATACATGTGGTACAAAACCGCCATGCTGGAGAGCAAGGGACATGCTGGACGACAATAAACACAGAAAACTACATTTTTAATGATGTGAGCTCTTTGCTTGTCTTGTTCCAGTTTATCTCTTGCTCTTCACCTTGGACGTGATGTACCTCGTGAACAACAAGCTGCAAAGGGCCCATTCCCATCGTAATTATAGTTCACTTTCAGTATTCTAATGCAAATTGGGATTAATTTTGCTCCTTTGTTTTCTTAGTCTTAGTTCTACATTCAAACCAAAGCAGCTCGCTGTAAATATCCTTCAACTGGACTTTATTCTGTTGCATTTTTGCAACAATTTCAAAATGCATGGATCTTTAGGGACTAAAACAAGGCAATACAATAACAAGTAGCCATAGTACAAAATATGAATGTTTTGCATGTTCTTACACAAGAGAGCACCTCTGAGAGGCTGTATGTTTAGTCTTCCACTCTGAAAACGGCTAAGGATTTATGAGTTAAAAAGACCAAGGAGGAAATTTCATCTTTTCCAGTTGTAGTTAACAAAAAATTAAGCTATATGTTATGCAGGGCTGTCACTAAAATTTCAAGTTGCCAGGTAACTACAAAAAGTAGGTGGAGAATCAAACAGCAAGAGTTCTTTTGGTTCTATTTTTCTTCCATTTTCTTATGAAAGTAGCCAGGGCCACGGTCTTGCTAGCTGGGGGAAATCCCCAGCCCCTGCCTCTTAATGACAGCCCTGTTATGTAACAGTTTATTCAGATGTGACAATAATGAAAGCAGGCCAACAGTACAAAGGAATTAAAATACAATTCGGTTCAAAAGTAAACAATCGCCTTATAGACTGATCAAACTTCTAATTTCATATACAAACCTGACAAAAGTCTTTAAAGGCCTTTACTTACAGAGTGAAAGAGTTGGGAGATGACTATGCATCCTTTTGTGGATGGGTGTTATTATGTTCAGCTTTAATTGTTGCATAATAGTTTTACATAATTTTTTAACATTGAATATTGAATTTTATATTCAGACAAAGAATTTTTCTTTAATGCATTTTTCAACCCTGTTCTGACGGAGAGGAGAAGAAATTTATATATAAATCTTTATGTACATAGGTTATATATATCAGGCTGTAGGGAAAAAATGACTTACTTTTCCATATTTTAAAGCAGTACACCTAACATGGGCTAAGGAAAAAATGGGTTTCGACTAGATAAAGATTAAATTTTTTGTGAAATAAACTTAAGTTACTCACTTTGAAGTAGTCTTTTGTCTTTTCTGGTCAATTTTCCCCGTACATTTCTTGATGAAAACCTTCTTTAGATTCAGAACTCAATCGGAATTCACAAAGTCTTGGTAACCGAGCGCTCTCTTCGAATACTGAGGCGCGGGCGCTAAGTGCATGAGGCACGAAAGTAGCCTCAATTTCAAGTTGACGCCAGTTCCCCAGGGAAAAAACATACAGATCTCACCTGCAAAAGGCAATGCGTTATTTGCAGTCATCGACCGCCTTAAAAAGGGTCGCAAAGAAGTAGTAACGGGTAGGTAAGGAAGGGAAAATGGACTGGGGATTGGAGTTTGCCTCCCCCTCCCCTCCGACTCCCCTCCCCAGGCGGGAAAGGGCAAATGATCGTGGGCGCATGAAGCTAATAAGTAAAGTACTCGAAAGGTTTTAGATCGTAAAGGGTCTGCAATAGCCTGTTCCCTCATTTAGGCTCATAGAACTCAACTCTTAGTATAAAAGAAGGTGAGCAGGAAAAAAATTGCTTCTGGAGTTGTGTGACCTGTCTCTTGCCAAGGTTATGGAATAGCTAAAAATACGACTGTGCTATTTTCTGGTGGTTTGAATGACAGAGTAAATGTGATATGTATCAATGAAAAAAGTCGCTGGGCTGCACTTTTTGCGGTTCAGTATTTTTCCTATACAAATAATCCTTATAAGTTTCCAGAGACTCCGAAACTGACATAATCTTTTCTTTTGTGTCCCTCACCTCAAAATTTGCATTTTAGCTAACTTTCTCATGCTCTTTTCAACTCAAGTATTTAAAGTTGTATCCCATAATTTTTGCATTAAGGTGGTCGCCTGAATGCAAGGTGCAAACGGGCTATCAACTGCTTCAACTGTTTCGTTTTCGCCCAGAGACCAGCGAAACGCCGGCCGCGAGTGACTTGTGATGAAGCGCAAGGGACCACGGAAAGAAGAAAGAAGAATGGCGAAACGCGTACGTTTGGGCGCAAATCTTATCGAGAGAGAGATGTCTGGGTACAAGGCACAGCTGGAGGCAGGGCAAACAATCGATAAGAACAATTAACTAATTCATTAAATTTAGAAATTTCAAATGAATGCAGCCAAAAGTGTTTTGAAATTGCAGTAACAGACTGACGCAAATTGAGCTGCAGGTATTTTTTTTTTTTTTTTTTTTTTTTTACAGCTTAAAGCGGCATTGCTAATCGCGGATTATCCGAGGGAATTGTTCTAAATTTATCGACTAATGGAAAATAAATTAATGCATTCCTGTCTTGAAGCCGATTAAGATGCTTCCACTAATCCAGCCTTTTTTCAGGATCCATGTTTTTTGTTGTTGTTGTTTTATTACAAACTTGTATTTTCCGTAAAGAGGGATTTTTCCAATTCAAAATTATTTCATATTTATATCGTTATATTTTTAGATCTATTTTCTTATTTTATTTTACAAAATGTTTGACTACTCAACTAACTTGATCGATGAGTCGAAGAAAATCGGACCATAAATATATCTTCTGACAAAGCTAGATAAAAATTTAGTACAAAGAAAAATTGGAAAAAAGTCTTCGCTTTTCTAGCGCACTGCTAATCGGACAGGGTTGTAGTTTTTAGATGGTACAGAAGTTTGGTGTGATGAGAATTGTGCTGAATCAAATGTATCCATTGATTTTGACGAAGTAACCTTCCTGACAGTGTAAAATCTTAGACGAACACCTTCCTCTTCTCGAAATTAGTTATAAAAGCTCGGTATTTTCTAGCTCCTTTACATGGAAATCCCCCTACCAATTCCGAACAGATCGTGATACCCACCAAGCGTCTAGCCCACTCACCCATAGGCTTGCAACGTGCCTACATCTGTGCTCTCTTCTCACCTGTAGCTACTCGGGGGAAGAGGAGAAAGGTGGCAGGCCGCGACATGTTCAGTAAGAGGCGAGAAGAGGGGAGAAAATAAAAGAAAAGTATTTGCTCTTTCTTTTCTCCACCCTCAGTTGATCCAATTTTTATCTTTTCTTGTTCAGTCACGTCTCTGACGCGCTAAGCACGGTATACCCTAGAAATTACCTGCATAATTGCAAGCTTATTTTAACACAAGTTATTTTTTCTTGTAGCCTTCAATGGCGTTTCCCCTCTAAAAGTGCGACAGATGTTTATAGAGGGTTGTTAATTGCATCATTTGTTGGTGCGTTAAGGTCCGGGCAGAAGAAGTAGCACTGCGTACAATGTTCAATGCAGGCAACATGCTAGCTTCGCTTGACACGATTATTGGAACCTTAAACGTAAGTTGCAGAAAGGTTACAAAGCGTTGCAACACTGAGCGTTACCAGACGTGCTAGAGGCCAAATTTGAGTGTGAAAATTGGCAGGATGAAGAATGAAGTCTTAAAAGGTACAGATGAAAGTCTCTGCACTGTATATAATTGTAGAGGTAGAACAAGATTGTTCTGCTGAAATATTGCGTACAAAATTCAATTGGAGGGTCAGTTGCAAACAGGCTAGAGTCAGTCTAATCAATTGCGACAATACTGCAACGCGTCCCCTAGTCCAGACCTTTACCAAGACAAGGAAAGCCCCCAAAGCATGTCTTAAAGAACCATAAAAAGATAGCCTCTGGCATTCAGTGGCTCGAACTGTTCTGTAGACTTGCAGAGAAATGGATTCTTCATATATCTGTCACAATCGGTTCTTTAACATGATCTTCAGGAATAAAGCCAGATTTCCTTCTGTGTGGAGAATAAGCCCAGATCATTCCAGGCACAATTTGGTCCTTAAGGTTCGCGAAAACATATTCCCCCGGATGGACAGACAGATCGTCAAACGCTTGCCCTTCGAAGTTGAAAAGTACTATCAACTTAGTTCCTTTCAGGGCGTAAGTCTTTTCACTTGAAGCTGCTGATGACGTCAAATCTGTATACGATGACCTTGATTTGGTGCCAGTCGAAGAAGAGCTTGTTGGTGTGACGTCTGGTGAGTTCAACTGCGAGCGTACTGAGTTTGAAAGAGATAAACGCTGCAGGCAACCTGGGGAAAAGAATAAAGACTGGTTTGAATGTGATAATAAAATCGCAACTTGCCAATAAGCTGCTGCGACCTGAACTCTTCTTCTTTTATACATTTCTCTTTAATTCAAAGAGGACAAGTTTCTAGGGAAAATACCATTCATATGGTACATTAATTACCTTTTAAACTGCAAAACAATTACAAATAAAAATATGATTCACCCTTAAGTAAACAATTGCAAAATAAGGACCAAGGTCCATTACATGTTTTCATTTTCCTTCAGTTTTCAAACGCTTGTTTTATCGTTAATCAGAGAACCGTTTATCGAGATCGTTCACTTTATGAATCGCAGTTTGGGATTTTAGTCATGTGCATCAAAAAACAACACTAAGTATTAAACTTGTCTTGAGATTTGACTTGAGGAGAGAAACTCTTGAAAAGATTTTGACAGTAAAAACATACGGTAGGGTCGAGGTTATCCAGGAAAACAATCCGTGGGACTTTCAACAAAAGTTATGACTGAATTTTTAGTGCTAAAATAACAAGTCTCGCTTTATCACGTAGGGGCTCGATCACCACGTTGTTAATAAAAAATAAACTGATATAGCTTTGTTTGCTCCTCATGCGCGAGGAGAAGGTGATCCAGTATAACCGTCGTGTAAGCACTTCATTGAAGGTGCAGAATGAACTCTTAGGGTATAGCTCTTGGTTCGAGAAATGTCACATCTTTTACTCAAATAAATAAAACAGTTAAAAATGAATCTCTAGCTATTCGAAGCCTAAGAAGATTACTGAAGACTAAAAAAGAAACTACATCAACATTTTAGTGGTCAATAATATACTTTTGAAACATAAGAAGTTTTAGAAAGTTGCACCGATCGCAAATGCTTGACAAGCCGAAAGCTGAGGGCCACAAAGTAGAGCGCAGAGTGAAAGTTCCCGACAATATAGATCAAACTAATCAAACTATTTGGTATTTCCTTATTGGTAATTTTGGTGATTTTAGTCATTAAAAAGCTATATTTGTCTTTGTAGAATTATTTTCAACCCGGAAAAAACCTAAATAAAATTCAGTGTAAACTGATTCTTTGGGCAGGGCTGTAATATAGTAATACTGAGTAGAAAAGACAATAATATTACATTTCTTTCTGATCATTTAGAGTTATGTTTTGGTCACTGAGTATACGTTATTATCGCCTTCTCAGTGGCTGGAAACTCCTGAGAATGAATCGATCTAGTGAAATAAACATATCATAGTTTGCGGCTGGTATATGAAGCCCGCATATTGAGCCCACTAGTTCTATTAGTCACTTCCTTGTGGTCAAACACCGTGTTCAAAGATATACGTTAACTTAAATTCTGACACTGATAGCTCATTATATGTCTCGAAATCGACTCGAAATGTCGCAGTGCGACGGATTTCACCGGAAAATTCAATTCCGTTACCTTCAATCTCCATTCTGTATCTGTGAAGGGGCTAAGAAAGATATGTTCGGGTTAGCCTAAGAAACCATAGCTATACACTTAAAAGTACATCAGAGTGAAAAGGAAACTATTCATTGTTATTTACCTTCGCATACATGTAAGACAACAAAACTTCTTGGTACAAAACCCTCCTCGCCGTCCTCTGTAGCCACCCAAATCCAATCTTCATCTTGATCATTTAGCAGCATAACAAGTTCACCACGACAAACACTGATATCGTTTTCATAATACGCTGTGTAATCATATAATACAGTTAACTGCGGCCCATAAGCTCGTTTTGGAAAGTAAGTCATCAACTTAGAATTGTGTTTATTCGTCGCAAACTGAGGTTCGCAAAAGATCGGTCTTTCCCCGGCTCCATCTTCGCTATCTTCGAAGCTGTCTTCATAACCCGAAGTGCTTGATTTGGAGTCTGTAGATGTATTGGTTGTGGAACAATAACAATACGGTATAAATCCTTCTTTTCCTGAAGAATCCACGACATAGATCCAATCATTTTGCTGGTAAAGAACTTTAACGTAATTTCCCTTGCGGACTTTCAGTTCTTCCTTGTCAACCGGATCGTAACTTTGCAATATCTTCACTCTGATGTTTGCAGGTTTTGCTAAATTTGCCCCTCGAATTTTACGCTCAGTTAGTGTTTCATGCTTGAATCCAAACTCGTTTATTCTGACACTCCGCTTCCCTTGCTTGTGTTTTATAACTGAGCCGTTTTTCAGAGCAGATTTTGTAATTTCGAGCGGCAGTGTTTCATGTTGTTGTAAACTAGTCGAAGGGCGATAAACGTCCGGGGGATAAGGTTTCTTGTTCTGCAACACTAAGCAAAGAAAATAAGCGTGAAATAACTTCGATAAAATGAAACAGCGCGATTAATTAAGCTACAATAACCGCGCAATGTGGACTTCGAGAAATAAAAATGCTAATGATTTCTTTTATGCAAAGTATATGGAAAAGAAATGGCCTGATGGAACTTTAAAAAAGTTCATGAGGGTTACCTTTCTTTTTAAGTGCCAACTGGGAAGGGCAAAAGAAGGCCATTTTGCGTTTTTGATTTAAACATTTCTTTGTTTTGTCCCAAATACCCGCGTCGAAGGAACATTTGAAAGCTTGTTTGTTTTTCTATGAGGTAAAATAAATAACCAAACTGGGGTCAGAGACAAAATTTCGCATGTCTGCGTCACTCACCCTGAAGTAAATTAACCGAAAATAGGTACATGAGCGACGCGTTCTATTGTTGACATTGCTTGAAAGTCCAACATAACCGGCCAATCGCTGCTAATCCTGGAATTATTACAACCGCAGTTATGGCAGAAACTGTTTAAACAGGAAACAATATAAAGATGAAGGATTTCAGAGGTCAGAAATAAAGAGTAGTGATCCTAGCTGCTGGCTTTACCAATGGCTACCCAAGACAATTGTGTCGGACAGCCTTTCAAGACACCAGTCTAAGATCTGTCATGGTTAAAATGTAAATAAACTAAGCAATACATTCAAATGGACATCCGGTATTCAAAATTCTTAGAATTCAAGGAATTTATTTTGATATTTTATTTATTTTTCAAAAGGGATGTTCGTCACAACATTCTAATTTTTTTCTTCAACGTCAATGGTTTGGAGTTTTTTCTCGAAAATGTGTCAAATCTTTTTAAAAAATGAACATCATAACTTTGAGTCCGATCAGGCGAACAAAACCTAAGAGTCGTTTTCAGAACTAAAAGGACTCAAGTAATGATTTGTTATTTCAAGGACTTAAATTTTCGAAAGTCTTAAAATTTTGCCCGGAAATTGCGGTAATCATGAATAAGCTAATATTTCCGACTGAAGTGCAAATAACTAGAATACAAAGTGCGCATCCAAGGAGAAAAACTACAAATCAACATTCTTTTAAGAATACGACACGCAGCACTTTTCCGCAGTTCAAGAATACATTTCAGGCTTCTAGTGGATGAAATCTTTGGTGGACGCACCCAAAAGATGATGCTTTTTCAAAATATTTTACTGCACTCTGTTAAATTATATGTTCAGACTGGCTCCCAAGGTTTTGGCCATGACAGACAGCTAGACATGTTGTCCCTAATTCTGACGACTTATATAGGCTTTTTTAGCCACACCTGCGAGTGACACGATTCTTATGCCACGTGCTCCATTTGAAAATGGCTGTTTTGCTTTGTTAACAATTCGCGTTGAACCGTGAACTGTATAATGTAAATGAATGAAACGTTTTATGAAGCGTTTTCACTCACGTGGCCAGCATCTATGTAAATTTATGAGAACAAAAAAAGATTTTACATAAGAAAAGAGTCCAACTCCCACAGGATTTGTTTGGAACACCAATATGGCCGCCGTGACGTCATGAGAAAACGCTCTATTCTTTCTGGTAAATATCGTGCAAAAGTGTTAAACCGAGTGAATTCCTGACTGGGTAAAATTTCATTGTATCGGTAAACTGTAAAAACCGTGAAGATCGAAAATCAAAACTTTACGCCAAGTTATCTCTTTCCCTCACAGCTGCCTCTTTGTATCACCGGGAGACTGGGAAGAGGTGAAAGAAGGCGCGCGGGGGACCATCGCCCACTGCGCGCTTATTATTTTTCAATTATTTCTGTTTTTGCTGGAATACCAAGGGGCCCTGGGGAATACCCAACGGGCGCCTCTTGGGAGGAGAGAGCATCGTACCTTGGTAATGTTGGCATTCCCAGTCTGATCTACTATAGCCTACTATAGCTATAGGGTGGGGGAATATAATGAGGTCTCTAGATCTCGAGAGCTAAAGGTCTTTGAAAATAAACCTATCCATTGACTTGTCCCAAGTCCTCTCTTCTGTCTCTCAATCAAATATTTAAGATGGAAGCGTATGAAGATACACCCGAGGGGAGGTGTGAAGGAGGGAAATGGGGAGACTAGGGGAGCTATTGGAAGATCTCAATTCCAATATGGCGGATAAACTAACAGAGGATTTAGGGCGAAAATGAAATCTTCTTTTTTTTTCCCACTCTCCTTCCCATTTTCCCCTTCATAGTCTTGCGCAACCGTTCTGTGATCATTTACAAACTATGAGAGACGGCTGAGGACGAGTCAGGGCCTATCCCTACTTTACGTGGGAAGGTTGTTCGAAAATAAAACATTGAGTCATATTTGAACACGCCTTTTCTTAATGGATGAGACTCCTAGAATTAGATTCTCCTCTTACGCTAATGGTTATTGTTTTCTCCGAATTGTGTTGAGTCGAGCAAAAGGTGTAATCCAGGCTTAGCGATAACTAGATTATAATTTTCATTGAGTCAAGGTAGATAAGCAGTTTTTTACAGGAAACTAGCTGTTAACTGAGTTAAAAAAAGAGAGAGAAGAGATAATCCGTTTCACGGGTAAACCGATGTTAAATAGCCTGAATCACACGTTACTTACGGCTCAAGTTCACCTTCACAGAAAAAAAGTGAACTTTTACGACTAAGAAAAAGGATCTAGTTACATTTCTGCCTTCTTTGACTAGCGGCTAAAGGCTAGTCTCCATCGCAGCCGTTTTTAGGCTCGTCACGCAACGCTCCTTGCGGGGAGGAGCGTTGCGTGACGAGCCTAAAAACGGCCGCGATGGAGACTAGATAAAGGCAAGTTCAAATGCTAACGATGATAACGCTCTATCATCTTAGTTAATGGTTAGGCTCGTCAAAATTAGATTCTAATCAAAGATCCAGACTCTTAAACCCATACGACGCAAGCGTATGCATAAGGATATTTACACTTGCAATAAGTAAAAGGTGACAGCGCAGGCGCAGAAAGCATACTTTTCGACCCCAGAGCTCTTCTGCGCATAACTGCACTGGGATCGAGAATGTTTCCAAGGTAAGGTTAGAGTCCAATTGGTGTCCCTTACTACACGTGTAGTTACTTTTGTATACGTGACGTGAAATTGTAATCCTTGAATGAGATTCGGATGTATATAAATCCGATAAGGAAAGATGTTCGCTCTTGAACTCAGCTGAGTCAGTTCTTGTTAAGTACAGTAAGTGACATGTCGTTCATAAAGTTCTTTGTAAGGATGCCGGTGGACATGGTAGCAATATACAACACCACAGACCCTCTTATCACTGCCAGTCAGTTGTAATGACAGAGAAGAGAGTCCATCTTGTACACCTTCCTATATTACACGTGCTTCAATATTGAAGCGCGTGCGAAACCGACAAACTCGCCGCTTTTAAGAGGTTCTCTTTATTTAAAATAACAAAATATGACCTTCCAGTTACCAGGAACAAGTCGAAAAGTTGATGTTAATGTAATTAGCACAATAGATGGCTATTAAAATTGCTTTTATTTTTTGAAATCCATTTTCGTTTTTATTGGTTTTAAATAAAGCTCTTATCCCTCATGATGAAAACAAATATGTATTAATTCCAACTGGAGGTGGATATTCACTAAAAACACTTCCGTTTATAGCCACATAAACCATTCAACACTGATCCACATACAAATTCTTCACACTGATCTCCATATATTTCCTTAAGGAATTTGTTGAAAGAAGTTCATCGAAGTTTTTTCTCTTTAGTGGTCATTTTACTGATGTATTCTCATAGCCTTTGCTATTTACAATGTATGGATATTTGTTAGGAGAAAATTGATAGTGATCGCTATCGCGTCACTTGTAGATATGTACTAACTAAACAGACACTGCAGTGTCAGCCATAAGCACTGGTATCCTTAAGTCATAGTGACGAGACCTCACTCTTTTGAAGTAGTCGACTGCACTAAACTCAAGCCAAATTGATGAGCCTCTAGTTGTGAAAGGCCTTTACTGTGTGATCACCCCAAAAAGTGGGAGGTGTAGCTCTTTATAACCCATTGAGAGGCCCATCCTTGCGCAAGAACTTTATTAGTTGCTTTCACGCTTTTCCTAAGCCTGCTTCTCGTTTTAAATGTCCTCCGTAGTGATTTCATCGACGAATGCAAACGCTAGTAGTCTTATCTCCCTCTGAGTTACATTGGCACATGTGAGTCCCGGGAAAGTGTTGAAATATTGAGATGGTATCATATTACTGAAAGTCGTAAGACTCACTGATATGGCGTCGAGTGTCCATTCGGTACTCAAGAAAATAGCTAGATAGCGCCGTTAACTTTGCTCATTGCTGATTGCGTATCTATAACTCAAGTGATCTAATCTAATCATCAAACAATAACAATATACAGACCTGCACGTGGAAGAAAAGGCACACAGCGAAACCATCGAGAGGACAGATGGAAACCCGGTTTGTGACTATACTTTTTTCTCTGGTTTATATGCGTCATTCTGCAAGTGCAGCTCCAAATACTACCAACTTTGAATCTTCAGCTCTTCCGTGGGACCCTCGATTGAATCCAAGCGTCGGTAACGGGTACTTAGCTACAACTGTCTACAGCGACACTGTGTATGTGTCTGGTGTTTACAACGGACGAGGCACGCAAACTCCAAGCCACCGAGCGAGAATTCCTTCAACCTCAGCTATTGTTCTACGAAGCAATCTAAGCTCCAATGCAACCAAGGAAACTTTTAGCCTAAACGTTGAACAAGGAGTGTTTTATCACCGCCTAATCGTCGACAATTTCACGTTAGAGGAGAAAATTTACGCTCATCGTGTTCACCGGCACTTGCTTGTCACGGAGATCGAAGTCAAGAACAACATGCGTGACCCTGTAAACTTGTTTCTGACTAACGTTTTCGGACCGCCGAGTGCTGACATTGGATTTCAAATACAAGATTTACCAAGAAGCTCCCCAAATGACCCCAAGATCAATGCCATGTCAGGCTATATCAAAATAACAGAAGAACCTGACAGTAAAAGGGAAGGCGTGGCCGTCGTCTGGGGGGACATACCTCCTCATGTTGTGATCCAGCCCTACTCTGAGACTCAAACTTTGTACTACATCACGGCAATAGCGACCACATTAGATGGTAATGATTTTGAAAACATTGCTCATGAAGCGTACACAGCAGCTATCGAGAAACCAGAAGAACTCTTTGGAAGTCACGTAAGTAAGTGGAAAGAATTATGGGATAGAGGACGGATTGAGCTGGAAGGAAATCTCACTTTAGCTCAGGCAATCTCCGGCAGTCTCTATTACATACTCAGGTAAGGATTGCCAAAAACCTAACGAAAGTTTTGGATTTTATTAACGATCCGCCTACAAGCGTGTAACTATGTTCGTAAAGTGGTTTTATGTACGTGAAGAAAGTGTTTTCAGGGAGATAAGGACACTGAACAGAATGATCCATATTTTAAGCCTCAAGTATACTTGCGTAATAACGTGCGCCGACCCTCTTAATAACCGTTAATATTGTGATATGACCCTGTGAAAAAATCCTAACCAGACGGAAATGGATCACGAAAGGATTGCTACAGAAACAGATTTAGCTCAGATTTAGGTGTCATTATTTCCTTATGTACAATTATTTAATTACAAGGTTATTGTCGCATAACGGTAAGTTAAATTATTCTTAATATGCATGACCCCGGTTACACCTCAAAAAATCTGATGACACACCAGTCGGCAATAAACTCCTTCAATCACCAGATTAAGATCCAAGATCCCAAAGACCTTGATAGGTTTATTTTAACATCAGCAAGGAGAACTTGAGGTAATATTATTCAGCCGGGGAGTTAAGATCAGCTTGGGTTAGGATATTATTCAGTTTAAATATGCCGAAAGTTTTGTCTCGATCGACTAGCTAGCCAGTGAAAGGGATTATTCTTGCCACCATTAATAGTTTTACAGGAGGAATTTGACCCTATCACTTCTAGGTTTTCGGGGCTAATCCCAAATTTCCTTCTGTAAAGCTGAAGAATTTTTTAAAAAAGAATTAAATTTGGCATTAAATAGTACTAAGGGAAAGTAATGCCAAAGAAGTTTCATTTGAATGTTCACACCTTAGCATTTCGTCAGCACAGCCTGAAATTACTACAGTTGAAGTTACAGACTTCTGGCGCGGAAAGCCAATGATAATTAGAAGGCTTAAAAATGCCAAATGGAAACCTCGATAGAATGCATAATCAAATAGGATTAATTTCCAGGTCAGACATGGAGACCTTAGGCAGCTCCAAGTTTGTAGAAAAAAAAAACATCCATTTTACAAGGTTTTGAGCACGTCGCTTCTTTTCTGTCGCTGTGGATTGTGGGTGTTGTATCTTTGAGTTACTCGGTATGGATGCAAATATGTCGCCTACGACAAATTAAGTCGGCCGAAAACTACTGAACAGCTCCCAAGATTCCCAACGCCATAGATTCAAGATCGCGGTTCAAAGACGAGAATTGCTAAATGGTCTGATGTCCTGATTTGACATTCATACATGCATAGGGTATTAGCGAAAAATGTAACCGAAAAAGTGTGTTATTCTTGCATTTGTAATTATAGTAAATTTGCCTGCAGAGTATCTATGAATCTCATACATTTTTTGTTAAAAAAACCCAAGGTCACGTGATCAAACAGGGCATAGCTCGGACTTTTTCAGAGATACTGCTCACAGTTTTCTACATTAGCCCCTCCCCCCCCCCCCCAATCCCCTACTCCATGTCTTGCAAATCATTTTGATGCCGTTTAGACGTGATGAGATTTGCTTTTTTTGTCAGTTAGGCCACATAATCATTGCTCGAAGCCTTCAGGCAGCACGCGGTTACTGCTCTCGCATGTGGAAAATCGAGGAGAGCGGCGCATTATGCTTTTAAAAATTAATCTTGCTAAATTAGAGCGATGTCTCATTGGCGATTCCACTATTTTCAGCATCTTTTGTTCTCGTACTGCTTTGTTTTGTGTGTGTGTGTGCGTTTTTTTTTTTCTGCCATTTTTCATGTAAGAACGTGCATTCGGGCGTACAGGTACCTTTCGCAGTATAAGCGGCTTTGTCGATTTGTCGGAACTGCCAACAAAATGGCTACTCAACCAATGTTAAGGGTGGGTCACTATAGAATATACTCTTCAAAAATTGCCTTATGAAGAGGGTACCAACTTCTCTTTGTTCCATGGGTAAATGCAAAAGAGCTGTTTTCAATGTATCTGGTAGCTGCCACCATAAAAAAGACACAAAAGTCTTCTAAGTCTTTGTCTTGAAAAAATGTATCGACTCTCCAAAATCAATTTTCTTTCAGTAGTATGAACTGACGTTGTAAAGAACATCTTGATAAGTCATTGACCCAGACGTTGCATAAACTAGCCATACGTGCCTCAGAAAACTTCGTGAAGCTCTGGAAAAGGGCCAGCAATAGGAATTGTTAAGTGTAAAGGGACAAAGTAGATATTGACCTTAAACGTTTCCGGATTAATATTAGTGAGGGCAGTTGAAACGCTAAAGACACAGAATAGGTTTCGTTCACAAACGAGAAAATAACCGGTAAGAAAAGTTGAACCACTTATCTCCAAGGTCGGAATTTTTGCAGTCCTAGGACTGAGAACTCGTGGAGGTGAACAAGGCTTCCGAAAGGCTTGCTAAATCTTTTGAAGGAACTTATTACTGAATAACTTCTGAAGGAAATGGAAAAGAAACATTCGTGAAGTGCTGTTCCATTCTGATGACTACGTAGCTTATTTGATATTTATACAGTAATTTATTTATTTATTTATTTTTGTGCTCTGATGTACATTGCTTTATGAAGACACGGAACTTAAGCAGGGAAAGCTTGAACTGATCTGTCTTTTTTAAAGTACGTTTCCTTTCTTTATCATCAGCTCTCTTCGCCCCTCTTGGGTGTTCGGGCTGAGTCCAGGAGGCCTGGCTACAGATGGTTATGATGGTCACGTGTTCTGGGATCAGGAGACCTGGATGTTTCCGCCATTAGTCCTGCTGCACCAGAATTTGGCGCGAACCTGTCTTGCTTACAGGTTTGAAAGACTCCAGGCTGCCAAAGACAAGGCAAAAAAATACGGTTTCAAGGGTAAGCGCAAATTGATCAACTCTAACTAGGTACTGCTTCGCCTTGTTTGCACATAAAATTATTTCCCTCAGAACGGGTTCGTTCCTGACCCCCAACGCAAAAATACTAATTTTCTCACTGTTGCTCAAAGGCGCCATGTTTCCCTGGGAAAGCGCCCTGACTGGCTCAGAAGTGTGCCCTGGTGAAATCTACTCCGACTATGAGCAACATATTGTCGGTGATATTGCAATTGCCGTCAAACAACTCTGGTCAGCATCCGGAGATCAACAATGGCTTGAGAGTCAAGCTTTCCCAGTTATTCAAGCCACCGCGGAGTTCTGGGCCAACCGTGCAGTGTACAATGATTCTAAAAACGGGTATGTAATCTATAACGTTATGCCACCGGACGAAGATGCTGAAGTAGTGAACAATTCGGCTTACACGAACATGATCGCGAAGATGAATCTTGAATTCGCGTACGAAGTTCTGCCGAACGCTTCCAACAGTTGGAAAACCATTGCCGAACATATGTATGTCCCGTTTGATGCTACGAATAATTACCATCCTGAATACGATGGGTATCGAGGTAACGAAGTGAAGCAAGCGGATGTGATTTTGCTTGGATTTCCTTTGATGGTAAACATGAGCTTAGACGTTCGGCGCAGTGACCTGAGTTTCTATGAACCCAGGACAAATCCGAAAGGACCCGCCATGACGAAGTCAATGTTTGCAATTGGCTGGTTAGATGTAGGAGACTACGCTCGCGCTGAGATTTCCTTCAGTGAAAGCTATGTGAACGCAAAGGCGCCGTTCATGGTTTGGACTGAGGGAGCAGACGGTGGCGGAGCAGTCAACTTCATCACTGGCGCTGGGGGATTTCTCCAGTCACTGTTGTTCGGATACGGTGGATTACGTCTCCATGGTAACCACCAACTGCACTTCAATCCAATGCTCCCACCAGGAGCGACACAAATGAAGTTCATTGGAGTAGATTACCGTGGAAATAGTATTAATTTTGTGATTGGGGAGTCTCAATCGCAAATTTTGGTTACATCACGCCAGTCATCCGCTCCAGTACTCCAAGCGGTGATTGTTAGAACAGGAGAAAAGCGCCGCTTGGACATTGGCTATAGACTAGAAATTTCTAATGAACTACTGATTATAGAGCCTATTCAAGCTAATTTAAACGTCTGATTAATTTATGTTGAGGAACATTAGCTGGGGCCGATCACACGTCATGAGTTCAAACTTTATTTGTCCCCTGCTCCAATCGATAACACAGAGTTACGCCTTAAAGACAATTAAGCTTTCCTTCTATGAAATTCACCCAAGAAGTATCTATCCCCTTTGATCTGTAACTAAGTATTATAATGGTTTTATGACTGGAATACTTTGGGTTTTCTTTAGTTCTTACTTTTCTCAGACTCATTCCAGCCGAGCCACCTCGCTCCCCGATTTTCATTCAGGCCTCCCCTGATACAATGCAATGCTTTCCCCTTTTATCTGTCCTAAAACGACTCTTTCTTAGTCCAAGGATTTGTTTTCATTTCAAGCGCGGAAACAGGGTACAATTGGTAAATCTCGCAACAAGATATATTCTCTCCGTAAAATAGTTTTAATAGCGAACGTCTGTGAGTAAATTGGTAAAACTCTAAACAATATATTAATAGTTTAACAATCCTGCGGTTACTATATGGTTATATATATAATATCTACATCTCAAACCTACAGTAGCTATTGAAACAAGTACTATTAAATAGGAACACACAACTCGTACTTACAAAGGTAAAAGATGTGAACCAGACAAGGCAAACGGGTGTGTGAGTAAGAACGCGAACGAACGTTAAGAATATACTGGACCTTACCATTTAAACCTGGACATTTTAATTCAGGAAATACTATAAAAAGCCTTCCATACGTTTACCATCATACTTTTATCTGACTAGCAGACAAGTAAATATCTCGTACATCCGGCACGAGCCAGCGGTCCGTACAGAATCTGGATTGATAATTTAAGGGGTGTTATAACCCATATTTACATGTAGACAACTTTTTACTTTAGATAAAATACTTCACCTGGCTTAGAGGCGATATATTGTAAAATTTATATTATAATTCTCTTAAAGCTATAAAACTAAACTAAGTTCACTCAGATCAATTCGACTTTACAAAATATTGCGCATAATTTAAGAAACGCGCATTACTATCACCGCTTCATGAAAATATGATTAGTGTTTACACACGTTCTACTTCTTTTTTGGCATCTTTTGTACTACACTTCTTGTGGACTAGAGCTACATCATCCTCAGGTTTTGTCCCTACTAATTCCACTCCCGAAAAGCCTACAATTACATTTAAACTTATGAAATGGAGCGCACTCAAAGTATATACAAAACGGGATAAGCTTTGATATTCACACTATCCATGGTTTCAAATAGTAACCCAAGTTAAGTTATAAGTTAAATCCAAAATCCGATACGGAGACTATAATAGCATATATATTTATATTCCGAAACGTAGTCAAATAATCACGACCTATCTAGATAAAGGAGGAAAACCCTGAAAACACAAAATATAACACAAAAGATGCCAAAATAAGTTACAGTTCGGGCGTATAATATAATTTATCAGCTACGCTATCTCTTGGAACTGTGTCCTCTGGGCGAGTTATGCCCCTTGGCGATTTTCTTGAACATCTGTTTTCCTTTAGATAAGATTCCTTTCTTTTTCTTGGGAGTATCCTCGGCCGCCACTTGATGGGTACCATTCACGTTATTGTACTTGTCTGCAGAAACCAATGGAGATTCCTGGAATACAAAGTTAGCTTACAGTAAGTTACAGCAAAGCACTATTAAACACTATTACAGCCTGTTACAGGCATTCAGATGGTGGGGACGACGCTAAGAAAAGTGAGCGCGAAAAAACAGCGAGGGGGTGGAGGTGGGGGTGGTGGTGTTGGTAGGGGTGGTGGTAGTAGTGATGGTAGTAGTAAGATAGCCTCCCTCCTCTCTCTCCCTTTTCCTCCCTTCCGCCTCTTTCCCTCCGCTCCCTATTTCGTGCCACTCTCCACTACCTGAAAACCTAGAACAGGCTAAGACTATTACTAAGAGTTCGTCGGTGTTGTGTCAAATTGAACTGTAGGACTGTTTTGGGGACGAATTTTGACCGTCTCTCGCGCAACTTCACAGTGGCCAATAATCTGACCAGGAAGAAACTTATTACTTCCTAATCTGTAGCAACCATGCACAACTTTCTCAACAAGTTTGTTACGAAAATTATGCAAAACAAAATTATTAAAGGAAAAAGCCATTTGGTGTTGGATGATGTTATTCTTTATTCTCGTCAGCTTTAAGTTCAACTAAGTAGTTTTGATGTATGGGGAAAAAAGCGGATCCTGGTCGCTTAAAAATCCCAAGTCACGCTGATAATAGATCAGGAGTAGTCCACTGTGAAAATCGCCACCCACGGCCATATGCCCTCCCTTTGTCTGACCGTTTCTGGTAAGGAGGGGCGTTCTCCCCCCCCCCCCCCCCCCCCCCACCACCCTCCTTATCTAACAAAACGCCTGATCGCGGTTTACCATCCACGAAGAAGATCACACGCGGGTGGGTGGGAGGACGCGACTTTCACGTGAGCTCCCGTATTATGCGCGCTCTAAATTTGCTGTGGAAAATGAGGGTCTCCTCGTAGTCTACACTAACATCAGTTCTGTGAATTAACACGTAAGTGGAGAACAGAACACGGCAATAGATAACCAACAGAAAAAACCACCAAAAGGCAAAAAAAAAAAAAAAAAAAATGAGCAAAATGAAAAGAACAACAAAGGAGATTAAGATAAAAGAATAAGAGTGAGAACATGGCGAAACGAAACTGTGATAAAGTTTGTTAAACTCTGACAAAAATTATATAAATAAAGATTAAAATAAACAGCAACAAAGGCAAAACAAATACTGGCGTAAAAATAAAATTTTAAAAAAGTTTAGAGTGATAAAGGTTTATAGTTCTTGGTTTATAGCATATTTATAGTGATGATTAATCCTTTCAATAATACCCTTTCTCTAATATTTCTTCCGTGAATCCGTCGATCGCGTAAAAAAACTATTCACTGAAAATTAAAACGTGCAACAGTATCGTGCATAGTCGTACTAACATTATTCGTAGAAGGTTTTCCTGGCTAGTGCTCTGTGGAAAATTGGGCACACATCTCAGAGAACGGTAAAATGCTCAGACGCTTCAAGTTTTTTACCACTTTGGTTACGCTGGTTAAAAGTATCAATACATTCTTAATGTTATTCAAGAATGAGCAAAGGAGGAAAGACAAGAAGGGTAGTTAAATACCAGAAAGAGGAAAGCACAGTCTCCCGCAGCAGTTAGATCAGCAGAAGCCACTAAACAATCAGCAGCTGTAGTAAATAATGAAACAGAGAGATAAGTACAGTAAAAGCTTTCGAGTAACGTGCCATAGGGTAAAATACATACAGTCCTTAGGCGGACTAGCAAACTATAGTGTCTTTCGTACACACAGGTTCCCACTTTCATAGTTTCCTGTTCGCCACGACTGCAGAATAAAAGCACTGAAAACGCATATCTATGGGTCACCTTCCATCTTAAGTGAATATACTCCAGCGTTTCATACCCTCAGTTGAGAGCGTTTCAGAAACAGGGAATAGACAGACTTAGCAAAGACAACATGGCAACAGTTACGGCGGCGCGCGCAGTTTTTTTCGCGCGCTTTCGCGGGTGGTCTTTTCGAATCAAATCACAGTAATACGAGAACTACAAAGGTAGGCGTGTCTATAGAGGAAAGGAGGAAGGAAGAACAGAAGAACGAAAGCCCACTTACATAGCTGTCGTTATGACTAGAGTCTTCTTGCGTTGTTTCAGGTGGATCAGACAAATCCTCAAGGAAATTTGACGGAACCAAACCACGAATTCCACGTAACTCCCCCTACAGGGAACACAAAGCAGATAATTAGTATTCAATCGATAAAATAGAAGCATAGACGCAAAACACTGTGTTGGTTACCAAACAGTTTCGATTACAGGTGTCTTTACAGCATAGTAACAAGTTTGGCCATGGATAATAGAAAGTCTTTCTATTATCCATGGTTTGGCCAATCACAACAGGCTCAAACAATGCAATGGCCCAATCAGAAGCAAATAATTGTAGCCGGCGCCACGCGCGAAAACGCATTTGTTTCTGATTGGCTGATAAAGTGGCGGGAATTTCGAAAACGCTACTAACCGGAAGCGTACGTCTAACAATAATTTTGTGCCAGATATTTTAGCTTTCTCCACTTACCGAAAAGAACCCGTCCTCATCCATACCACCGTACACATAAATGACATCACCGACTTTGAACTTCAATTCAACCTAAAACAAAATAAAAACAATTATCATATCTTTAATAGACTGTAGTTGTGTGCACTGTCTAGTTGTGTAACAATTTCTAAAGCTCTTATTAAAACAATAGTGCGTCGGCAAACTTTTGAGGCAAAAGAGTAGTTAGCCTCCCACGCAAACGTTCTTACGGGTTCGCCACGCAATCATTCCTCTCCCACGTGTGGTAGGAACGCGTGACGAACCCTTAAGAACGTTTGCGCGGGAGGCTAAAGAGTAGTATGAGGAAGTGCCGAGCACTTTGTCGCAATTTCGGGAGGTTGAATAAACTTTCAAGTTCTAAATACTTTGCTGAGAATGTATTAAGGTACGTCGCAACTCAACACCTAGTCTGCTACACAGCCGTTTTTAGTGTCGTCACACAACGTTTCTCCCCACAAACTTTGCGGGGAGGAACGTTGCGTGACGACACTAAAAACGGCTGTGTAGCAGACTATTCAACACCTGGTTCAAACCAAAACCAGCGAGGTAGACCTCGTTTTAAAAAAGACACTAATAATTCCTCACCTCGCAGTCGGGATTTGGTGACAAAGTTCGTGGATCATAATCAAACAGAGCCACCATTCGCCTAGGTGGAAGCTGATAATTTTCGCTTTCTCGAGGATCATCAAACTCGCCTTCTTCAAGAATAACTTCATCAAGCAAGTTTCCAGTGGACTCTGAAGCGGCTTCAGCCTCGTGGCTGGGGCTCTGTTCAGGGACCTGGGCCACTTCTTGAGTGAGATTTAAACTAGAAGGTGAGGTAACATTGCTTCCGGTCGCCTCGTCTTCAAGCTGCACTTCTGACACCATGTTGAATGGAATGTAGCCTGCTCTATCGTTCAATTCACCCCAATAGAAACCGTCTTCATCCTTGTCACCGTAAACCTGATAAAATATCACGATGACTCATGAGACTAATAGCCAAAGAATACGACTTAGTTTGAATTAGTTACATTTTACCAAGTAATTGTTTACATTTGATCGCGAACGACAACGGCAACTGAAGGATTATCAAACATGGCCCAGTAGGTCGCGGACCTGAAAAAGTCTTACTTCGACTATTTGCTCTCCATTAAACATCCACCATAACCCCACGAACAGTTTCAAAAGAGTTTCTTTTTAAATGCAAACTGAGCATATTTAGAGCGGTTTTCACTTGACTGTCGTAAAACCAAAACCAGAGTAAATACACTAGCCAACCAAAGGACGTAGTAAAACCAAAACCAAAACCAAAACCAATCCCAATTCGACAGTCAAGTGAAAACCGCTCTATAACTTAACCAAAGTTAGCTGTCTTTGATTTGGTCGAGTATTTTACTCTACCAAGCTAAAAAAAGGCGACATATACAGTTCCTTATAGTTGCATCATGGGTAATCAGGGCAAGATGGCGGGAAATTCAAAGATTTGTATTGGAATTCAAAGCCAGCTAATTCTTCCGGGATTCATATTTGCCACGTTCCTTTGAAAAGTGTAACTTATGAATTGAAAGAAACAATAAGCTGAATCAGGAGTGCATAACACTCCAGGATCAGTTTTTAGAAAACCTCAACTTTTCCATACATTTTCTGTAATTTTGATACAGTCGAATTACAGAAAAAGTATGGGAGAAATCAGGGTTTTCGAAAAAAATGATCTTTTTTGCACTGCAGATTTAGTGAATTGTTTCCTTGAACTCGTAAGTTACTCTTTTCAAAAAGAAAGCATCAAATATATGAATTCAGGAAGAATTAGCTGGCTTTGAATTCCAATTCAAATCTTTGAATTTCCCGCCGTCTTGCCCTGATTACCCATGATGGAACTATAAGCGTGAACCTGTCTATGGCTGTAAAGCCGTATTGCCGTCAAGTGAGCAAGTTGCTTGGTTCGTCCATAAATATTGTGACTTTACTGTCTTTTCATAAGCTTCTTCTTACGTCTGTGCTTTCGAGGATCCTTAAGTACAATGAGACTCATAATGTTGGTTGCGCAATTCATAACGGACGCGGCAGTACACCAAACTTACCCTTCCTTCTCATCTGAGTAGTCGTGGCCGAGTGGTTAAGGCGATGGACTAGAAATCCATTGGGGTCTCCCCGCGCAGGTTCGAATCCTGCCGACTACGAATATCCTTTCTTTTATTCCTCACATTTTTTCGAAACAGTCCATTTGTTTCTTTTTTCCGGTATAAAAATTATTTCTTACAAAGGAAATTGTTAGAGCATCAGAAGTACATGATGCGTGGTTCGAATCCCAGATAAGCTACCTTTTTTTGTTTTGTTTTGTTTCTTTTTTTTTCTTTTTATTGCTCTCCTCCATGTGACGGGTCAATTTTCTAATTCGTTTGCGGTTTATTGTCATACTAATTGGGAAATTACAATTACAATTACAATGTATCGTTTACAAGTTAATGTAAAGAGCACCCGTCGGTTTAGTTATTACCTTAATAAGATCTCCTTCATTAAATGCTAACTCCTCCTCTTCTGCATCAGGATTAGGGGACATGGTAGAGGGATCATAATCATACAGTGCTAAAAACACACGGACTTGCTCCTCTGTGGTTATACCACCCTCAAAATCCTGATCAGGAAGAGGAGCCTTGCCCCTTCCCGAGGGATCACTCGTGGGATCATAAGGAGCTTCATTCTGCCCTGTTTCGTTATAGTAAACATTCTCCTCGTCGCGGTAATCAAGCGGAGTTGAACTTTGATCCATTCCACCACGATCAGCTTCTGTTTCACTGAATGAGGTTTCAACTCCACCGCTTTCAGATTCCTCAAGTTCAATACTATCAAGAAGTCTGTAATGAGAATTAAGAGGTGTGTTCCCTTCTTCGTCGCTCTTTGCTAAGTATCTTCCAAAGCTTACATCACCCGATGATTCACCTTCGGGTGATAGCACCGCATTGCGTTCATTCTGCGAGATCTTACGAACAGTTCCGAAGTCGACACCATGCACTGCCGTTTCATCCCGATCGTGGTCATCGTCAAGCAAATCCATGACGTCATCGTCGCTCTGAAAATCGTCGGAAGTGGAGTGCTGTCGTGAGAAATTGCTCGGGAAAACAACTGACTCGGACAAATCTTCCTCGTCTTCTTCTGGTATGACAGACAGAGGCTTTTCTTCGCTTGACTCACTCTCATAATCGCTCTCCTCGTATTCCAGTGGTCGAATATAGGGTCTCTTATCATGGCTATGTAAGCCCTCAGAACTTCTTCCTCGTATACTTTGAGCTTCATCTAACGCCTCCTCAAACTCATCCATGTCAGAACCGCTGACCACGGACACGCTGTTCTCTTTCCTGGGCATAAGCAGGGTTTCGTCTGGCATGTCTGGTGTTTCTTCCTCGATAGGTAAAACGTCTTCATCGCCGAAGTATTGGTCATCCTCGGGAATCTCAGTTTCTTCATTCTCGACTTCTTCGTTGTCCTAAAAAACCAGATTGAACGACTGTATGAAAAGCAAGTTCGGTAACTCGCACGTTAGAAGGTCACTTAAATGAATAAACAAGGTCAATAAAACTATGAACCTGTTCCTATAACACCAATAATATTCGGCTTATGGTTAGATAGATTTAGCACGGATATTTTACAAGTAGCGCATCATTGCGTAAGCCTAAAGAAAAACAAAAAAACAAAAACAAAAACAAAAAAAGAAATGAGCCAAATATCGTGGCGTTTAATCTGTCAAACCATCCAAAAAGAGTTGACTGTAAGTTTCACTACTTAATTTTCAATGATTAGAAACTTCAGCCAAAATTTTAATGTCTATCCGGGCACGTGCAGTTGGAATTTTATTTCTCTTTGTCTATAACCTAGCAAACTGTTTGACCACAGAGTAATTCGCAATTTCATGCCCTCTCTAAACCCTATACGGTAACCGAAAATGACGCTAGAGTCGGAGAGACTTACTCCTGGAATACAGGCTAGACGAGCAACACAAAAACAACAACAACAACAACAACAACAACAACAACAACAACAAAAGAGAGCTTGCCTCCATTTCTTCTTCCTCTTCTTTCCTCTCGTCCAACTCCTCTTCCTCATTTTTCTGTTCCTCAAGTAGTTTATAACCTTGTTGTTCAGCGTTCATGTCAGGTTCCTTCTGTGTAGAGTGCGCAATATCATCCGAAGCGTCCGGAATACAAATTTCGATTTCTTCATCTTCGTCACCGGATACTCTTTCGTCGCTCTTCGTAACACTGTCGGCAGCTTCCGACTCATCTGCATCATCGTCTTTCCATACCACAGGCTCACCTTTTGTCCGAGGTTGAGCCATCGTTGTATCACCCTGCACAACGTTTCTCACTCTATCAGTGTCATCCTTTATCACTAAATGTGGCTGTCCGTTTTCACCTCGGCTGTAACGCCTTACACTATCAGCTCTCTCTCTCGATTCCTCAGCATTCCTACTATCATTGGCCGAATCTTTATCATGTATGTCATGACTGTTTTCTTCTTCAACAGAGCTTTGCGGCGTCAAGTCTGTTCTTTTAGGAAGCGGACCTGCGCCTTTAGCTTTTATCAAATTATTCACCTTGAAGTTAAACATTTCCGCAGGAAGTTCAACTTCGTTTGAATCCACAGATTCTCCTTCGCGAGACTGAGTTCTTACAACAACACGAAGAACCTCGCTGTGACTTCTTTTAAACGCACGTTCCACCATCCATGACACGGCTGTCACGCTGTCTGCTGTGGGTGACGTGACCTCGGTGCAAGGAAAGCCGTTGATGTATACTTTGTATCCTGTCACGCGAGCACCGTTTGAAGTACCCCTCTCCGTAATAGTCACAGGAATCCAGTTAACATCCAGGGAGTTGGCATGGCCTACAGCGACTTCCACTTCTAAAGGAGGATCTGGAAGACCTAAGATAAAAACAAAACGACTCAAGATAACACAATTCAAGGCCATAGTATAAAAGATTTCAATAGGAAATTTCCAATACCCTAGTAAAAACACCCTTTGGGTTACATGTCTCCATAATAATAGACTCTGCCAATTAGAGTATTACATGACCTCAGAAAAACCCATTATGGCAAGGCAGAGTTCAATACGCAAAGTTCTAACAGTATGTTTCAACGCTAAGTTTGCATTACTTAAAATCTAATTCTCCACTTTCGAAAAAGAAAGGGAACTGGGGCGAAAATATGTCCCGCAATTGTTTCTGGGACGCGCAGGTCAGCTATTGGCCAATTTTTTCCCCCGTCTCTAGTAACAATCCCAGAAATCTTTATGAAAGTTAACCCTTTAAGTCCCTTGAGTGACCAGTGTCAATATTCTCTCAACAGTGTCAATACAGAATCCAGAGGAAAGGCAATGGGAATTATTGAAATGATCACCTAAGGGAGAATTTTATTATCTTTTGCCAAATTCTCTCAACCAATTCGTTAAGTAAATGTATGGAAATCAGTTTGGTGAATTTGAATCTGGATAGTTAACTGAGACCAGTTTCCTTATCGTTTGTGAAGTGGCGAATTAGCTACTTACCACCGGGTTCCGTCCTGAATTCAGCTTCTGCTGTCAAAAGATCCACTTCAATGTCCACTTCACTGTCGTGTTCCACCACCCGCTTGGGGTTCTTCGCGCGAACATGCACCTTATACATGTGGTCTGGCTCAAGGTTAGTGATTGTGTGCTGGAACGTTCCTGGGCGCACTGTCTTGTAAAGCTCCCCATTGACAAGAACCTCGTGACTGAATGAGCTGTTACCTGGTGACCACTCAATCTTGGCTGACGTAGGGGAAACACATGTGACGTGCACGTGACTTGGTGCAAGATTAGCATCTGCAGAATGAAAGGAATAGCTTTGTATTTAGAACCAACGAAAAGTAGATCTAGACTATGGTTGATTAAAGGATGGAAAACACAATCAACTAAACAATCACCACCAAGTCATTCATATCCAAGTCATTAACTAACCAACCTTTGCCAATGGTGACCACTGCTGAGCGATCAGATGACTCGTTTCCTTTGAAGGTTATGGTTCTAACGGATATCCTGTAAGGCTGAAACACAATGTCACATGTAGTAACGCTGTTAGTAATATGAATGTAAATGCTTTGACTTACGCACATGTTGTTGAAACGTCTTGAAACGTCAGTCATTAGAGACCTTTGGATTCTAAGACGAGAGCGACTACGAGGACTAAATTTTCTCAATACTAAATAGTGCGCACACGTGAACCATCGTCATTTTGGCGGGAAAACGTGATAGCCGTCTTCATTCTACTACGGGTTTAAGCGAGAATAGAGTGTCGTGGAGACAGAATCTAGTTATCAAATGTTTGGCGCTTGGGAGAGGGTTTAACCTTCTTCAAGGCTCTATACTAAGGAAAAATTAAGGGAGCCCTGTGCTCTGAGCCTGTACAATTTAGAGTGCCCATCTTATGATTTGTATGAAAACACTAAGATTTTCTAGCCGCCTGAAAGCAAAAGTTAGGCGCAGGGGGCCCCGGGCTCTGCCAATGCACAGCCCTCTTCTTCAATTAAAATAATCATGCTTACTTTTCTGGTGATAAAAAGTACAATGAAGCTTTCTGGGGGGGGGGGGGGGTCGATTTTTTGAGAATACGCCAAAAAACGTCAAGTTAAATATAGCCCTCATAGATACCCTCGTCCTCGAGTTTAAAATCTCTATTGTCTCCAGCAGGCCAATTCAGGATTACCCTCATACACACGATCATGTACAACCTACTTTTGACTTAAAGTAAGTTTACAGGATACTATCAGCCGCACCTCTTCAGGGTCAATATCTTCTAGTAGAGCCTTTGTTTTGCCCCCTCCACTGATCATGAGCCGAAGGTCTCCATTTACGTACACACCGTAGCCTTTCACAAGATTAGCTGGCAGGTCAGCGGGCTTCCAACTCAACAGCACGCTTCGTGTAAACTGGCGCTCAAGGTAGAGCCGTCTTGGGGATGGAACTCCTAAGGCACAAATATACGGCGTTAACAAAAATTTTCGCCCCTCTATTCTTGGGAAATATCATGAGTGGTCAAGCCAAGATCGTGTGATCTGGCTGATCACTTGTCACACAAATTTTTGTCCTTCACGTCTTTTTATGTCCTGGCCCTGGTTGTTTAAAAGCTGTCTAGCGCTATCCACCGGATAAATGACTGTAAGTACTAGGGAAACCAATTGCGCTATCCAGTGGATAGAGATTTACCCAGTGGATAGCGCTATCCACCTTTTGAACAACTGGGGCCTGGTCCGCAACGGGGAAGAATGAAAGTTCTGGGGTCATAACTGGATTGGCTTTCGCAAGTCGTACCCGCACTTAGCGTCGTACTAAAGGTCGTTAGTAGCAACATGGAGTTTAACTTCTCACAAATATTGCGCAGTTCTTTATGGCAGGATTACTTATGATGCTAGCTGCACAAGTTGGTTCTAGACAACCAAGCCAATACGAAATAAATTCCTCAATTTCAGTCAATCAAATAACAGAAATTTAGGAGTACTTTTCTCCCATTACTTACTCTTACGATTCACTCAACATTTTCGCAGTCGTAGTACCTGCACTTGTTGAAATAGAAACAATTAAGCAATTGCGTGACTTACTGAAAGGTTCAAAGTCGGTTTCCTCATTTACAACGCCATCTTGACTCAAGTTCAATACTTTTGGAGTTTCTTCGTCAAATTCATCCTCCGATTCGATTTCCTCCTCGATCTCTTCCTCATCTTCTTCTTTGATGTCGTTCAATCCGACATCAGGTATGTGCTCCACTGACAAGCGTAACGCACGGTGAAGTTTACCTAGCGTGACATAAGGAAGGGTACGCCACAGTTACACAAACGGATTCCCCAATAAATGACTAGATTTAGTAGTTGAGTTGACAATGTTACCACATTGGTTTTTATGATATTTTAAGGTTTCTAATTTTAGTAAATTATTTTTCCAAGCGTAAAGACAACTCACACGGACAGTAAAAAGTCTAACTGCAATTTTAAGTTTTGTCATCATCAACTTTCAAAAGTTTTATATTTTAGAATTAATAACTTTCATGCTTTATCATGAGATAAAATTTATTTTAACACCTTTTAGTGAATGATTATTTGCAGAATATCTTCCAAAACTTATCTTGACGAATTTGGATTTACAATCAAGACACTTTTCAGCAGCTGTAACTCGGTAATTAAGCGTGTGGAAGGGGCGACTGTACACAGGTTATCACTATAATTCCCGTTTATTCTCAAAGTAAGTGAAGTTAAACTTGTGGCGAAGTCAGCGATGCCCTTGTCAAGAAGTAAGGAGCAAGGAATCAAAAAAGGTTGGAAAAGGGTTAAACTAACAAAGTAAATACCGGAAAATCTAAGCATTCTGACAGGCTTCATGTGACGTTCACCATTTTCTTCAGGTAGCACAAGTTCTGTGCTTGTTTCGCCATCTTCAGAGGCGCTATCTTCTAAATGATGTTTAAGTGTTACGAGAAGACAAATTTAAGTCAGCTTTAAAATAACACTAAAATAATCAAATATCTTATAACGACTGTCGTACTGTCTGTGAGTAAAAGAACTCTAAAAAGTACAAGAAACACAGGACAAAGCAAGTTAGCTTTCACAAGGGATATACAAACCCATACTCTAAACCACTGATTACCATTTTATATAACTTTTAAGGTATCGCCTATAATCCAGGAGTCTTTTACTTAAGTTTAAGATATTCCTCAGAAATTTAGTCTACAATATCTAGTCTTGATTTACAAAGAACGTTCAGCTTTATGATAATCTTTGTACTTAAAATAAATTGCAATCCTATGATATGATTTCCCAAAATTAAATTCACTACTTTTTATATTACTGATTTAACCGTTAACAGCAACCCTTAAGCTTTAGCACAAAGTAAAAAAACTCAAACGTCAGGCATTTTATTTGATTGGACGTTTTGCTAAAACTCAAAAGATAATAATTACCATCAGTATCCTCCTCGTCACTGTTCACAATTTCATCTAAAAGTAAAAATTATGGATTCACATGTCAGTTTCAAAGGATATGAAATGTCCACACAGTGGCGGATCCAGACCTTCCGATAAGGGGGGGGGGGAGGGGGGAGGGGGGAGGGGGACGGACTACGGACTCAAAAAAAAGAATTTTTCGCCCTTTGGGCCTCAGTCTGGTCTAAAAATATGGGGGGGGGGGGGCAGGTCCCCCAGGTCTCTCCCCAGGATCCATCACAGGCACATTTTGGGCAATAAAATTGGTAAAACCCATAATATTATAAGAAACAAACTTCTGAAGCTATAACATGTGCACCCTGCCAGGAGAGCCGTTGTTTTGCTTGCTCTATTTTGGCGTACTTGAGAAAGACTCTGCATGAATCCAGTAAGGTCTTTGTTGAGTATGCACAGCATGTTGCTAGGATACAGCTTCCAACTCAGGCCTAATAACCACATGCTTGGTACAGCGGGCTCAGTTAGGACCAATAAATGGAAGCTTGCACTCGAAAGTGAGAACAAGATTGACCAGTCCTGAAGTTTGGGCTGCCGCAACCTTAATGGTTTGATGTGATTCAGGCAGAGCCTCTTTTCAAAGGGTGTAACATTGTTCAACTTCATGTGAAAATAACAATTAATTATAGCCATAATAGACATTTCTCCTACCAATTCCCTCTCCTGTACCATTCATCATCCTGTTCATCTCGCTTTCATCTGCGACTTTTTCAACAAAGTTGGAAGGAACCAATCCTCTTTGCCCACTCATCAGTTCTCCAAGAAAGTAGCCATCCTGGAATGTCCCACAAAGAATTAAATAAGATACTACCGCAGTTTTTAGTTGGCTATTGGTACTAAGTGTTACATGTACATTGGCTTTGTGTAGCTATAGCTTGTGATTGGCCAACTTTTAAAACAATCAAACAAAACCGAGTGTGATTTTCAGAGAAACATCTTATAGAGCTTGGTGTCAACTATTATGCAGACGATTTGAGATCTGATTGGTTCATATAATAGCTTGAGCGACTTAGGCAAAATAAACCTTTTTCTTCTAGTTTTATTAGACTAAATATTGAAAACCACACTTAACATCCTGCTCGCTCACACTTGTTGTTGTAGTTAGCTTTCTATTTTTTTTTTTTTGACACCCGCCAAACAGTATTGAGGGAAAAACGGATGGTACAGACTCCTCTTAGAGGCACTCTTAGGGGGGGGGGGGGGGGTACATATGTCCCTAGTCTAAATTTTAAATGCCATCGTTTCGCGTTTTGAGGAGCAAGCCTGTTGGTATTCAACCCATCTCTTTGTCATTTGTCGCCATTTCATTGCGGGTGACAAGAGGAGCCTGCAATCCTAATCTACAGGTTGTTATTACTCATGTGTTGCATGTATGTAGCCAGCATTCGTTTGGACTTCCACTAAAAATAAATGGAACGTACAAAACGCAATTTTATCTCGCACATTTGGACCTTCTATCACTCGTAATCTGTACAAGCGTTTTGATCTGTCATGTGAAACTTACGCAGAGCACAGCATTGGAGCATTTGGACCTTCAATCATTGTCCCCTGCACTCCCTAACCTTTGGTAATTACTAGTCTAGTTTTATGTTGCTGTTTCAAGGCCATGTCCCTTGCAGGAATTTTACCCTACCAGGACCTCTTCTTACCTCATCCATCTCCCCAAACACATACAGATAATCTCCAGCTTGGAAAGCCAGCTCCATCTCAGGATTATCATTAGGTGAGTGCTGCAAAGGATCATAACTATATCTTGCTATATACACTGCTAGCTTCTCAAGAATAGCGGGATCCACATCACTAAAATCTCCCTCTAGATATCTGCTGTCCACTGCCTGGTCCTCTGAGTTGAATTCATTGTTGAAATCTGCTGGCACCTGCTTGTCAGAGCTTGTAGACTCAACATGATGATGAACGTTCAGTACACCTAGTGTAAATAAATTATAAAAAAACAAAATGGTTACTAAATGCAATCCAGGGCTCAAAAAAATTTCCGTTCAGTCGTCTGGGACAAGCAGATTTCCTTGTTGGGCAACTAAATCCTGACTGCAGAATGACTTTCATTTTAAGGCAGAAGATCTGCATAACCACATAAAGAAATCTGGTCTCAGTGGTTAAAAAGGTGGACAGCGCCATCCAATAGCTAAATCTCTATCCAGTGGATAATGCAACTGGTATCCCAAATACGTATTCACCAGAGGGAGATTTAACCGATGGATAGCACTATCCAACTTTTGAACAAATGGGGCCAAAATTCAATATTTTGTATGTCTGACAACCTTCCTCCTTTGTCTGACTTAAGTTAAAGTCCTATCTAGAAAGTAGTCCCACAGCCCTGTTAAACAAAATAAAACTTGTCAAAACTAATGGAATTCTGAGATTTAGTTGTAATTGGGCCAAAACCACAATAACAGCACTCACCAATCGGCTGCTGCTGTGCTGAAAGGTCTGTCTGTTCATCTTCTGGAGCTGAGCTATCAGGTTGATTATCTTCTAGATCACCCATTTCTCCTTCAGCCATACTTGTTAAGTCTTGACTACCATCACTGCAAGCTCTATCTCGTGTACTTAACGAGCTTGTGTCATCACTGACTGCCACTTGACTGATGCGCTTGGACAAGTCTTCAAGATCTAGATCTGGCCTTGTAGGCTTGTTTTTATCCTCATCAGATTCCTTCTGTTGTTCTTCATATGCTTTTTCTAAGAAATAAGGTCAAAGATGTATAAGTATTGATCATTTTGCTCCTAACAGCAATCAAAGTGGAAACTGACTACAACTTTCAAATTCCAAATCCAACAATGGAAAATAATATTCTATCTAAATGTATAGCCTTCCAAGCTACCAATGTTTTGGTCGTCATGGTAAGTAGAAAATAAATTTGGCGACTAAAATTGTAGCGAAAGTCACCAATTTGGTGACCTGTGTTTCACGGTAATGCTGCCAAGCTGTGGCATTTTCAATAGTTAGTGTTTATATTGTAAGATGCAAGGAACAGTTACCAAACTAAACCTTTTGTATGCACAGCTGTAGGATGCAAGTGCAAGTTATAATTTTTATATTTCATGTAATAGCTGTGGGAGTAGCCACACAGGGATGAGTAACTCTATGGTTCAAGCTTCATGTACTACAGTAAGTGGGTGCAGTTTTCATTTGTTAGAATAATCCTCAAAACATGAACAAAACCCCAATAGAGAACCCTGAACTTCAGTGGCTATTTTCTCTAACAATAATATTGACCCTTTCGAAAGCCAAAACAACGTTTTTGTTAGTTTTTAACTTTCGCTTAGATTGTACAATTTATACAGGGTATAACCCTAACCCTAACCCTAACCCTAAAAATTGTCATAACACAGTCAATTTGTACATACCACTAAAAATGTCATCCTCACTATCAGAAGCTGCCAGCTGGTCAATTCTAGAAGCTAATACATCCAACAGATCTTCTGTTCCTGGTGCAGCCCCAGTCTCAGGCTTCTGGCTTGCCTCGGAAGCACTTAGGGGTTGTTTCATAGGAGATGTGTGTGACATTTCAACTTTTGATTCATAGGTGGATGACTTAGTGGAGGCAATGTGGGATGATAACCCCCCAGATGCTTGATTTAAAAGTTTGTGAGATGATGACTGAGGTGTCTGAGGTTTTTCTTCATGCAAAGGATGATCATGAATGGGCTTACCTATGGATTGTTATAAATTAAGATATCAATGGCTATCAAAAATAAATAATGTTTAACTTTTTAATCTTAATAGACACTACAGATGTACATTTACATGTACATGACTGTGCCTAAGCAAAATGGGTTTAAAGCAGCAAATAGAGGAGGGAGGGGAACTCAAACTTCAACTTTTCTCATTGGCAAATTATCACCAAAGAGAATAATGTTTTAGTTGATACTAGAACAAAATCTTGTCAATAGCACCATAAGCATGTACACTGTAGGGGCTTACAGGGTAGTGTTTAGAATTCAATTTTTGCTGTTAATCCTTACCATCATTTCCAGCCACAATTTCATTTCCTCTGATTGCTGTTTGAGTAGATTTGTGGCCTCTTCCTTGGTTTTTCCTGATATGTGCTTTTTCCAACTCTCTTAGCTCCTCCACCTCTTTCTTAAGGTTGATATTATTCTCCTCGGCATCAATGCACTTCTGCTCCAGACTGCGCACAGTGTCCTCCAGAGAAGTCACAGCCATCTCATGAGCCCTGTTGGCCTCTTCCTGGATCTGAGTAAGAGCAAGTGAAAATGTTGGTAAAATGATAACCTAACTATCAGAGAATCTAAATGGGAATAACCACAAGAACGTAGGCAAGATGCAGCAGATCCTAAAGTTCCAACAAGCAATGATTAGATTTGGAAGTAGAAGTGGCCAGCACATGCAGTGCTAAGCACAGAAAACAGGTGTAGGCAACTCAAAATACCGGTACTATCTTTGAAGGAAACTTGACTTAAGAGAAAAAAACAAAACAGAATTTGAATTTGTCACCAATGTTAAATTTGGCTAATATCAAGAGTCAATTTAGTCAACTGAGACTGCAGTGTAGAGTGTGTAATCAGAACATTATCAGCTATCAGGACTTTTATCCTTGTCTAGGTTTATGATTTAGTTAACCCTTTAAGTCCCAATAGTGACCAAGATCAATTTTCTCCTAACAACATCCATGCACTGTCAAGAGATACGTTATGAATATAATCACCCAAGAGAAAATGCCTTGATCTATTATCAAATTCTCTCAACTGATTCTTTAAGGAAATGTATGGAGATCAGTTTGGAGAATTTGTAATAATGTTGATACTGGGGCTTAAAGGGTTAAAAGATTACTTCCCTGGACCATGCCCATCAAGCAAGTCAGCATAAAATATTACTTGCCCACAAAAAATATCTACTTGTCCCTGACGAACATGCAGGACTTTTTTAAGCCTTGTTATTTTAATGTTATGTCACCTTGTGAAGCTGCCTTATTTCCTCTTCTCGTTCTTTGAGTTTTTCCATGCTTGTCATGTGCTCTTTTTCTATAACTTTTTTCTTCTCCTCCATCTTCTTCAAATCCTAGAAAGAGAACAACAGGGCAAGCTCAGAGATGCAAATCCATTTAATTCTTAAAATATCAAAGGGAAATTTTGTCATAGAAAATGATGCTTGTGTAGACGTGGAGCAACAAACAGATGGCTGAATAAACATCCCTTCAATTTCTGAAAGTGCCAAGGAACAGACAATGTTTTGTAAAATGTTACAGCTCCCCCCCACCCCCGATCTGCATAATATTCTTCATATCATACAAGAGCCAAATCAGATTATTGCTGATTATTCATTCCAACTGTTTCTCTACTCTGTCTCTCCATTCCTAATCTTTCATAACAAGGTACAATAATAATTGTATATAGAGAATATAGAGTTTGCTTATTACTGCAATACAAACAAAAATACCCACCTCCTTGACATGTAACAGCCCTTCTAACTGGCTTTTCATCTTGTTGCATTCTTCTGAAAGAAGACTGTTTTTCATGTCAGACACTTCCAGTTTCTCTCTCAGATTGGCAACTTCCTCTTCGACCTAAAAAAGTAGAATTCAATTTTGTCAGCCTTGTCACCAAAACTAGACATTCTGCCAGTCACTTTGATGTTGCATTGCTGTAATTATAGAAAAGGGTGATTTTCACTAGTACCCACACCCGCAAGTACTTGCGCCAACCCAAATTTCATTTTGCACTGTCACTTGTAAGAATCAAAAATACAGTTGTACTGTGCGTGACCTTGCACCTGTAAATTTAAACTAATTACCTCTTCCAGTTCTGAAATTTTCTTTGACATCTCTGTGTTCTTTTTCTGGAGCATAGTGCACTTAGCTGCAAACCTCTCCCTTTCAAGTTCCTGGTTAAAAATATATGCAAAGAGAGACAGTGGAATGGATAAGAAGGCAAAAAAGTAGCGATTCTGACTGCATCATTCATGATTGCTTTTGTTCCATTAAACATCACCTTCACTTTTGAAGTCTAGATGACCTGGCCTTTCTCTTTTAAAGTTTAACTCTGACCAATGTTATGGAAGACATTGTCAAACGACAGCTCACTGCTATCAAACTAATAATACATACAGCCAAAGCTCCGTGACTAAGAGCTTCTGCATATAAATACTTCTTGATCTAACTGACCCCACCTCTATAGAATCCCATTCATATCGATTATATGGCACACACGTCTCATTAGAATTCCTCTGGCACTGCAAGAAATTTCTTGATCAAAGGGCCAGTCAAGAAGACGTAACTTTAAAAGAGATTCAAGGGCTACATTTTGAAGTCACTTACACTTCCCCCCTGATCAAATTAAAAACTAGACTCAGATGAAAATTAAACTAATAACAGGTACATGTAACTACTTGACGATTATTTTAAAACCACTTCATCAAAACAGTACACTTTAAATCAACTAGGGGTGTAACGATTCATATTCCTTGCGGTTCGATTTGATTTCAATTTCGATTATTTCGATTCGATTATGTAAATGATTCTTAATGCTTATAACATGACGCATAATGTAAACAACATGCAACCCTAAACCCTCAATTTGAGAATAGTAGCAGGGACAGGAGGATTCACAGGCGCTTGGTTCGTTACCACGTTTGAGAACCTGACAAAGAGCCTGTCGCACATAGTTTGCCTTATTTGGAAATTCTCAAGGGTGGTTGAAGGACAGCATTTTTACCAGGCAACACAAAGTGGTGCACGAAATGCTATCGTCTTTGCTTGTCAATCATAAACGCACAATTTAAAGCATTCTGTGTTCCGATATTACGATCTAATAACTCACTAAGGACACCCTGAAAAAGGTGTGCAATAATCGAACCAAAATCGAAATGTGGAAGCAAAGAATCGTGAATCGAAACAAACGGTCATAATCACGATTAATTGAGAATTGGATTAATCGTATACACCACTAAAATCAACAGTTACCAATGGTGCTATAATACATTTTTATCACACAAAGGGATAAACACACAAGAATTAAAGTGCTGGGGATCAAGCCTCTTCCCTCCTTGATTCTATATTTGGATCTAATAATCACACTGTTTGGTTGCCGCTTGCTGAGTTTGAACAAGAACTCACGAAATGAAAAACATTCCAGCAAGACATAGCAAGTTCACCTTGACTACACATGTGGTACTTTTTCTGTATTTTGTTATCTGCTTTGTTACAAGAAATTTTGAGATTAAATGGCAGAATCAAAATACAACAGTTTAAAATGAATTTCAACATTAACATGTAGTTACATGAAGTCATTCAGGTAAGGCAAATGCTTCTCCGTCATTTCAGATCAATACTGCATCATTCACAAGAATTCTTCATACTTGACAATGGAGCAGCCAAAAATAATTTATAACAATGAATCTCCCCTAAAAGGGAGAAGGCAGCTAATTAAAGAAAAAAACATGAAAGCAATTTAGTTACCAGTTTAGAACACTTAGTTTGTTTTTCTTCCAAGTCATTTAAGAGCTTCTCATTCTCCTTTTCCTTTTCTTTCAGATCATCTGCCTGCAAAGATTGCATCCTTCATTATTTTTCGCTCAAACCAAACTATCATTTTAAAACATGCACAATTTGAACAAACAGCTTGTCTATTAGTCATGAATATTTAATGAAAAAAGGCACCACCAGCAAACTCATTAAGGGGGTGAGTGTTTAAATAACATACTAGGTATTGTACATACACAGAATCTAGTAATGGTCACCTATGTGCAACATTGATGATAGTGATTAAAGACAGAGAGTGTTTCATAAGAGAATGAATGTTGTGATTATTATTACTACTTGCGAAGACCACAGCTTAGATCTACAAATGAGTAATGTCCTGTGACAAAAAAGCTACCAAACAACTTCAGGAAATGTATTTCTCTCCAATGAGTAAACACCAGTAACACAAGAAGAGATCTCTATAACAACTTCCTAGCTCTTAAACAGAATAACTTCAGTAAGTCAGATTCCAAATTACAAGTACAAGTTAGAGCTAGCTATCCAAAGCATGCTTAAGTTTAGGACAAACCTGCCAAGAAGCTAAGCAAAAATTAATCAAGATGCAATAGACAGTGGTTTCACTAAAATAGACACAGGTTCTTTACCATTACATGTAGTTGCCATGTAATTAACCAGTAAACTCATCCTTACCAATTTTTTGCTCTCTCTCTCTGATTTTTGTAGGTTTTCCAATGACAATTTCAGTTTTATATTCTCAGCTTCTACAGTGTCAAGTCTTTCTGTCTTTATTCGCATCTCGGCTGTAAAATCCCCAGATGAGATAAACGGACTGGGTGAGCGAGACAAATCGCTGTTTGAAACTTGTCTCTCCAACCAAAGTCTTTCTTTAGCTGACTGTCTGATGATTGTCTGAAGCTCTTCAACTTTTTCTTTCTACAAACATAAGATTAAAAAAGGACATGAAATATGAATTAATGTGAAACCAGGCAGCATTTTACAGGTAGTTTGTTTCCTACATTACCAGTTTCCTGAGTTCATGCAGTGGGTAGATTAATTTATACAGATCTGGTCCCAGTTGTCCAAAAGGTTGAAAGCTGCTATCCCAAGTCTAACAGTGTGGCTAACGCCATCAGCCTGATAAACAACTGAGGCCAGAAGTGTAAATTAGTGGTAAAAAGTTGTGGGATAAATGCAGCAAGAATCATTTGAAAGGAGGGAATCTTCAATAATGAGGGTAGGCATTCATTCAAGACAAGTAAATTACTTCACAAAGTAAATAGGCAACAAAGAGATTACTCTAATCTTCACAGGACAGAGATCACTTTGTTTTTCTACGTTGGAAACTTTCTACAGTTTTCTGTAATGCTCCAACAACAACAAAAACAAAAAACGTCACTGTATCTGATAAAAAATATATCAAAAATCCACATATTCTCTGTATCCTTTCTCTGTGAAACAAAAATATAAATTATGTTGTCAGGTGGGTGACACAGAAAGTGACAGAGATCAATGAAAACTTATTCAAACCTAAGTGATACTTTTTGGATGAAATGTTTATCTATACAATTCAACTCAATATAACCTTAGATAAGGGTCTCACTGAAATAATTTTTTCTTTGACAAAGTACATGTACTAAAACCTGAGGTATAAGTAAAAGCTTAATATGAACATGGCAGGCAGTTTTCAACCGTGACAAAATTTACAAATTTTTCACAGTCCTAAGGTTCCCTTTTGCTGAAGCACTTACATGAATAGTATTAATATTGGCAGTTTAAAAGAAAACATACATGTATGAATAATGTCTGTTAAGTTATAATTACTAAGTTTTTACAACTGAAACGTCAGTGTAATTAGAGGTAACAAATCTCCTTAATGGATGCTCGAAATACACTTAACATGAACCTTTTATTTGATTTTAAAAAATTAATAAGATACATTTAAAGCGATTTGCATTTTGTGACAAAGAAAATTAAGTCAATTCCCTTTTGGAAAATAAATTACTGTGATTACTTCACTTATCATCAAGAGATTAAAGAAGAAAACAATTTATACCTCACTCTTGGATTTAGACAAAACATGGTTGTTTTGTCGAGCTCTCCTGCGATGTTTTAACATGTCTTCCCCTTGTTTTGAACTATAATTACTAGATCACAATGGGCCGGCAAGTTGCATGATAATTGGTTTGTGTGTAAAAATAACCTAATATGCCTATTGGCCACTGAAATGATTATCTTTAGCACAGAGTTATATCACCTAGCAAATTAACCATTGTCACACTTTGATCTTCCATGCATGAAGCGAAATTCCAGATGTTATTTTTCCTGCTACCAGTTGTATTTGTAACATGTTTAAAATACCACAGGATACAATATTGGACTGATGCTACCACACTGAACAATACTGGTCTCTTAAGGAAACTGAATGATATTTTCAACAGCAATCAATATTAACCACCAGATGAAAAGGGAAAACATCGTTTCAAAATGACAAAATATTAAAATCCAACAATCTTCAAAGGAGATGCCAATAATTATAATGGATGTCCTTATAAAAAGTGCATTGTTTTGCTTATGAAATAAGAGGTTAAGATTCCAAGATGAATTCACATCTCAGCTACTTGCAATACCCTGTGTGTAACCACATCCCTTGGACCACTTGTGACGTCATCAATTTTAAAAGTCACCGACACTTTTGACACCAAGCCTGCGCAAGGGAAGAGATCTTTCAAACCATACCCAAACAAATGCAGTTAATTCAATAGGCTAAAGAAAAGCACAAAATATCATGTACATTTAACCAGAACATTCCAACAAAAACCTTGTTCCACTCTCCACTTGTCCCTCTTTCAAAAAAATTTACTATCCAAGGCGTTTTTGCAAAACATTTCCCTATCAAATAAAGTCTAATAAGTTCCCATAATAAAACAGGGAAACAAAAGAAGAGAGAAGGCAAAAAGACAAATCAAGGGAAATGAAATGAAATTTGCCATCTGAACATGCCTGAACAGTTACTTTAAAACCTGTAATTACGCCACAAAAAAACGTCAGTCTAAGGCTCAGCTTGTATGGCAACAAGGTCTTGGGTAAATGTACATGTTTGCTTCTTTTTGATCAGAAAGTGATCACAAAACCACTTGTCTTTTAAGCTTTCAATCAGAAAGTAATCGCAAAACCACTTGACTAGCTTCAAATGCATTTTTCAACAACATTTCAGAGGGCCATAGGGCTAAAAAGAGGTAAGAAACATTCAGTTACATAAGACTTATCATGGCACAATAAGTACCAGTTACATCTTCTCAGAACAATGGACATTTGGTAGAATTAAATTAGATTTATAATCGATCATGAAAGGTCATCACCGCAGATGTAACATGTAAATTTTCACCCTAAACATTTCAAAACAATCACATTTGTCCCCAGCCTTTATACTGCATGAGCTTTACACAGGCTTTGCAAATCATGCTCAAGGTACAATGGAATCAAAATTAATATTCCAAACCTACCCAGGAAAAAGAGAGCATTGATTTGAAATATTGAGAAGTTAACAAGTCAGCATAAAATGAATGACATTTGGGAGATTTCCAAAACCTGGGGTCTGAGACAATTGTGATTCCACTGTAAATAGATTTCTTTTCAACATCTTTTGTGAAACTAACCGGCAAGACTTGGTCATTCTGTTGTGATACTAGTTGCTTTTTCAAGTCTTCCAGTTCCTTTTCCTTGGACATGAGTGACTTTGCATGTTCAGCAAGATCCTTTGCTCTCTGTCTGGCGTACATTTTCTTCACATGCTCCACGCCAGCAGTATTATTTGAATTGTTTTCTTCAGCTAATTTCTAGATAAATAAAATAACAAAGAAGGTAAGGAGAAGGCTGCCATTAAGTATTCCCCTAGCTACTCAAAGTAAGAGCCCACGCTGCTTTGTCTGAAAAACAATTTTGATACATGTGACTGTAATAGGCAAAATGGACACTGACAGTTATCCATTTTAAAGGGACAAACATTCATTATCGGTTAGAACACTTTCAAAAACCCAGTCAAAGCATTTGGCATACTGTCCAAAAATGTTTAACATAATGCCTATTTTCTGACACAAATAAAACAATATTATTATTATTATTATTATTATTATTATTATTATTATTATTATTATTATTATTATTATTATTATTATTATTATTATTATTATTATTATTATTATTATTATTATTATTATGGTGGAGGTCCCATTGATCAGGGTCCAAAAATTAAATATTTGATACTGATAAAAATTTTCAACTAGCAGATGGCTATTTTTTCTTTTTTCTTCATGACATGACAAAGAAAGAATGGTTTGGACATTTCATGCTCATGTAAAAACAGACCTACTTCCAGGTGATGGCGTAACCTTGTACTTTCGCTTTTGTTTCAAGATGATTGCTTTTCGAAGAGAAAAAGGAATTTGTTCTTAGGCCGTAAAGGTAAATATAACCAGCAGTTCCTCTGCTCCTCTGTTCGTTCTTCATTTAATAACTTTCTTTTCTTCCACAACAGTGATGGAAAAACGAGTCACATTCTGTTTCTTAAACACGGAAGCCATCGTGTTACCGCTCTTCTTTTCTTAACTTGACAAGATCAACTTCTTTCACCTCTGAAAGCCATGATAAATCTACCCTATGAAAAATCTTTAGCAGCTTCTTTGTCACCAAACTGAAGGAAACTTTGCACAGTTTGCAAAGCACCAGGAAAAGTGATTTTAATAAATCTTTATGTCGAGCAGAAAAGCGAGTGTGTATAAAATACACTCAAGCTTATATCAGTCAGAGGTAACCGCTGTGAACAATATGGTGGCCACGAAAACAGCCATTCAACCATTCTAAGCATTCTAAAACAATGCAACAATTAACTGTTGTGTGATGTTGGCAGGATAAAAACATAAGTTGAGTTTGAACAAATACGAAAAATCCTCTGATTCTCAAACTGCTGTACCAAACTTTTTAGTTTACTGGCAACTAGCCATGAATTTTTGGTCACCAGCCCTCAATTTCTAGGCACATGGGCAACCAGCTGGTCGCAATTTCAGACCCTATTCATGGCAGGGATGATGATTATAATAATGATGATGATGATGTTTAGAATCATAAAATCTAATGGTCAAAGTTGTACAACTGTCAATAACAATTCTGTTTGCAGTGACCCATTTTTCCATCACTGTAAATGGAGGTTCAGCTTTCATTGTTCTCTCACGTCAAAGTTACAGAGGGTCAAAAAGGTTCTTGACAACAGTTAAAGCTTACAAGGAAAGACATTTTAGATGATTAAAGTGCGTGAAATTCTTTTCTTTGGATGCTTTATTATTTTTTAATTTGGAGCTTTTGCATCTATTGCAGAAGCTTCATCAGCGAAAAGAAATGACAAAACATTGCCTTTCAAAACTCTGATAAAAAAGTCGCCTCTAGTAATAATAATAATAATAATGGTTTATTAACAGTGTATCCACCTAGTGGCTCTTCACCTGTTAGAAACTACAATATAAAAAATGAAAAACTATAATATACTACAAAAAAAATTGAATTGAAATCTACAATATAAAAAGGAAAAATATCACATCATAAAAGGAATTGTATAAAAAATAAAAATGTTATAAAGATTAGTAATAGTAATACAAGCCTATATGGAATATGCCCCTTCAAAGAAAAGAATTCTACTCACATCAATCTTACATTTCATGTCTTTTTCCACTAATATCTTAGGCAATATTTAAAGAGTGAGCAACATACCTGTGCAGTTACTTTTTCTTCCTGTAGTTTCTTTGCCTTATCTTCAAGCTGGCGAGCTATGGACACAAGTTCTGAATTCCTCTTCTTAAGCTTCTTTATTTTTTCCTCAGCCATAAAAGTCACTTTTAAGTTTCCACTCTTTGAAGCCTCTTTCTGCACAAAAAAGAACAACTGCACATGTAATGCATTCCTTAAATAAATGAAACAACATGTTCCCTTTTCAAGACGTTCAGTAATGAAAGAGCACATCATAAAATTACTGTAGTGTTTATGAAGATCTCAGCAACATGACGTATAATTGTACTTTTTATAAGGAGACAGTTACAAAAGAAATTAATGCTTCATGATATGTTAACTCTGGTGTTCTTAGGTAGGGGTGGGAGAGACAATAGACCTTTCCCATGTTCCACTCCAGTGGACAAACGCAAAGAAATGAGGTTGAGGGTCAGGTAGACAATTTCATACAAATCACTGAATATTGTACTTTTGTCCACCCAAGCTTTGAGATAGTGCCTTTGTGCACAAGAAAGCAGGAAAGGTCTATGAAATCGAAATTCAGTGCAGTTGACCCCTGATAATTTCAGCCTTCAAGAAAAGTCACAAAAATTTCAAATTGTTCAGGGATGACAAAAACTACATACACTAAAACAATACAGCCTATTAGTTACCTGAGTCATAATCATTATTTGGACTAGCCATTTATCACTTTAAGATTTTAGTGTTGTAATGCGCACTCGATCATATCTTTATCGCATGCTAGACTGCGCAATATAAGAAATAAACATTATTATTATTATTATTATTATTATACTCAATCAAAAGCACTTCAACCTGTTTAAAAACTTAAGAATAAGAAAAAAGAAAATACATGTAACACCAAGAAGCATCAATCTCTTTCCATGCTGTGTTACAATGATATTTCAAGGCAGTAAATTTTCACAAAGTTTGAGTCTCACAAGTCTCAATTCACCAATCTGTAATTTCCAAATATACAAACTGGTGCAAAGCATGCCAGTGATGCTATTACCTCTAATACTGCACACTTCTTCTCCAAGCTTTCCACCTTTGATTGCAGTTCAGCATTTCTCTTTTTCAGTTCTCTTTCTTTGTCCTTTTTTGCAAGAGGCTGTAAGTCAAAGAAAGATCCAAACAAAACTCAATTAAACCGTTAAAGCCATGCAAAAATAAGTCAGTTAAGAAAAATAAAACACTTGGATGAACTTTTTAGGTTTTTACAGTATATGGAAACTTACATGATATTAATGACATTTGCATGCTAAATCTTGGCAAGAAGTTTCCTGTCATTTTTCAACAATACCGGAGCCATAACTGTAAAATGTCAAAACTTTGTCTGTGGCCACTGAACCAACCTCATCTGCTAGAATACTTGTCTCATATTTTTGAAAATGTGCACATTCAGTTTAGAAGTCACTTTACAACGAGAATGCCGTGGTGAATGGTGTTGCCTTGCAAACATGTGGTTTTTTATGGACATTTGGTATGTTGTCACTTGTCGCAGTGTGTCACAACATAGTATCTATCTCATTACATAATATACCATAGATAATGGACAGGAAACATATATAGAAACTGTAATAACATGCCCTCGCTTGAGGGGCTCCACATTGACGCTACAAGAATCTAGCTATCAGTCATGTAAGTTGAATTGGTTCTTGATATTTATTCTTTTCAGCTTTGGTAGGCTCATTACTAAACAGCCATCCAAAAAAGGGTGCCAGATTACACCTCAATGAATAGACAATTTTCTTAAAAGTGTACTGATTTTAACACATTTGACTGGAAACTACGAAACAGCTACATGTAGGTTTAATGGCAAATGTATAATTCATATTCAATTTAAGATTTAATAGAGGAATATAATCATTTTAGGCATTCATGCCAGAAAATACTGGATAACAGCCTGGAGAAAATTATTGTAAGGTGATGATATTGAAACACAAGATCTAATTTTGATTATGATATTACTGATTCGTGAGAGAAAAAAAGACAAGTTAATCAAAAGCATTCAAATTACTGTCAAAATTGCATCAGTGCACTACACTGTACACATTAGTTCTTAGCCTGTCATTAGCCGTAATTGATGAAGCGTCATTAAAAAATTTAGAGTTCTCATAATGGTACATGTACATTGTACCAAATAAATCTGGTGAATTTTTACACGAAAAATTTAAGTTTTTTATTACTACAATTAAGCAAATAGATCTTGCTGAAACAATGCACTTTAATTTTAGCTCATGCATGTTAGCACACTTTGTAAACAAATCTTAAGGCTAGAAAAGTTTTAGAAATCTTGTACTAATGGATTTTTAAATTTACATGTATCAAGTTATCTTTGGAAATATGAAATTTTTCTCAAACCTCTCTCAACTGTGTGCTTCGTGCATTTTTTTGACAGGAGATAAAAATTTAACCAAACTGGTCATTTCACAAGCTTGTCTCAAAGGAATTTGAAAGACCAAAACAAGAAACCCGAAATCCACAGAGTAATCATAGAAGCTGGAGAGAGTTGCTTTGAGCAGGATCGATTATATTCAGAGCCCAACAAGGATTATTGTAAAGTGATATAACAAAAATTCGACTTAAGATCACGATAAACTACTTTATTCACGCTACACTGCCATCTTCCTATCAATCGACGACCCTCTCTAATCCCATTTGCACAATGAGAAAATACATGTTTACTACGGCTATATTGATACATCGCTAACGGAAGGAAAAACAATGTATTACATATCACGAGCTTAACTACACCACCAGTACTGATCCCCAGACATAAATATTATTAAAATCTGGCCGAAAAAGAATAAGCTTATTTCTATAATATTGTTAAGACAGGGACAACTGAAATTTGTATGGATTTTAATTTACACTTTGCCGATAGAGTAGAAGGAAAGCATAATTTTAATTAAGCGATTAAAATCCACTCCAAAACTGACAAAAGATAACCTAGTTTTAAAGGTTTTAAAGGGTTGTATTCTCTTACTTAGCCTCTAAATTCTGAAATTAAAATTTTACTTACACTCTCATCCAATCGTTCATCCGTTCGTAGACTTGACCTTCGTAAAGTTTCCGAATCGCCTGAGTGTGATAACCTTCTCTGTAGATCATCTTTCTCAGCTTCTAGTTTCCTTGCTAAGTGATCCTTGAACGCGAGTTCGTGGGCCTTTTCCTCCAAAGCTCTTTCAGTTAACCTCCTTTGCTGCAAACTATGGACTGATTCGCGTTTCGAGTCCTTTAGAAATTTCTGAAGCTCCACATCATGCTCGGCTTTTAAGCGTCGTATAATTTCGGCCTTCTCGTTGTCGTCTGCAGCTTTCAAACGATACATTTCGTCCGCTTTTTGTTTTTGGTCCCTAAGCAGAGCAATTTCGCTTCGTAATTTTCGTTCAATTTCCGAACGATCCTCTCCTTCCTTACCCTTATCCACTAAGACTCTTCTCAACTCTTCTTCAGCGCTCCGATTTTTCTCCTTCTCCTCTGCAATTTGCTGTTTCATAGTCTTGACCTCTTCTTCTTTAAATTTCACCACTTGTCTGAGTTCGTTATCTTTCTCCTTGACAGCACTTTCTCGCGCTCTCCTTATCTCTGCAGCATGCTCGTTCATTAACCGCTTTGTAGTAAGTTCTACCGCTTTCTGCTTTTCCTTCTCAAAGTTCTCTTGAATTCTCTTTAACTCTGCAGATTTATCCCGCAAAACTTGCCGAACTTTCGCCCGCTCGGCTTCCAAATCCGACCGCAGCTTGGTGTTGTGTCTTCGTAAGTCCTCCACGTTGCTTTTACGGGATGGAGAGTTCCCCGTATCTCTCTCTGGGACTGGGATGTTAGAAGATGGCATTTTTGCCGCAGCAATATTACACCACAAAACAATCTCTTCACTTCACTTGCAAAGATCTTTGCAAAAAAGACACCTCTGTTGCCGCAAAAAGGGTTCCCAAAACCTGATCGCGTCTTCGTGCATTTCCTCCACGAAATAACGCGTATAAAGCGTTGGAAAGAAACTGGTCAATAGATACAATATAGCTCGTGGATGTTTTAACGCTAATAAGCCCGACGCATACTAATAATTGCGATAACGATTCTATAAAATTCCGAATCCATGTTGAGTGTTGTGAGTAAACTAACCTGGTGCATGCGCAAAGAGCCCTTAGTGCCCAACAAGAGGGAAAGCCGCTTGTTCTATGTTTGGACACACTTGCCATATTTGGTAGAGAGGTACAATCGTGCTAAAAATAGCAGTTACGCGGCTACGTAACTGAGAGACAGTTCGCTGCGCACGCCGCGCACTAAGCAATGCCCACGTACCATTAGTACCCTATCCATTTATTGCCACAAAGCATCTTCATAAATTTTCGCGCTTTAACTTTTCACCTAGACAGCAAGACGCTCACTGAAAAAATTTCACTCCCACGAAAAGCCTTGCTGCTATTCGACTGCGATGACGTCATTAGCAGTTTACTGCTCTTTCTTGGTGTTAAAGAGCCATTATTATAACACAACATTTTCGCTCAAACGACTTCTTGAAGGTGCTTTTAAGCGCTGACAAATAAACGTAGGCTCTTAATTTATATAACCTTGGTCGCACAAAAATAGTTGCAGCTCCCACGCGTTGCCTAGTAATTACGACGCGCACGGGTTTTTTAAAAGATCTTTTAAATTAAAAAGATTTTGAAAGATGTGCACTCCGATATTTAAAGTGATAGACGATTCGTATTTTATTTGTCCTTACTTGTATTAGGCACCAGGAGTGCTGAGTTTCAATACGTGCGGGATTTGCATGCTCGCATTTGATTTTCTTAGCAGGAGAGAAAATTTGTTTAAAAGTTATATCAGATTAGAACCCGTTTCAATAAATTTTTTTTCTTTTCTGCTAATTCCTGCTAAATTCCTTGATATATGATATTTCTCCGGCTTAAAATCTTTTGGTAACCCTTTTTACACGTCCTAAGACAGTTAATGACTTCGCATCAGTATTAGATTGTCACGCACAATGCTTTCTAAAATTACTCTCTCTTAATTAAGAATTCAAAAACTGTCAGGTCTAAAAAATGGATGAAGAAGAGTGTTTGTGTTCGCGACAAGTGTTCTCTCTCTAGTTTGAATGTGCTTAGTTACGTTTTCGTGAAGACTTGCAACAAGTCTGTCAACCTCGAGAGTTACACAGCAATGAGAAAGGCTGTAAAGCGACCGGAGCGAGGTTTTCAGACTACGAAGTGGTCGACTGCAAAGCGGAGTAAAGACTTTCATTATTATTATTACTATTTTTTTGTTTTTAGCAGTTGAAAGAAACTTTTGAATTTTAGAGGTTGACAGTTTTTTTTTATTATTTTTGAAAGTCTATATATATTTTCCCAATATAAGTATGTGTTACCACATTTTGTAGGTGTTCGGAAAAAATGACTTTTGCAGCATCAAAGAACTGTTCGACCATACTTAAGAAGATACTGTTATACCTTCTAGTAATAAAGTGGAACGATCGAAACGTTCGACGATATGACTTCAAGACAGGGGCCTATTAGCTAGGATTTTTCAAAGAAGGGGAGGGGGTGGCCACACTGTTTCGCACCCAGGCGAACTCGCAACGCCCAGATATTCATAAGGTGGTTACACCGAATAAATCTGTATCCAGCCAATAACAATAGTGGTATTTCCGATAGTTATCCACTGGGTAGTGGTGTACATGTATCTGGTGAATAGCACTACCCAACTTATAAACAACTGGCCCAAGTTGTTAAAAAGGTGGTTAGCGCAGCCTCCTCCTCAGGCGCTTCGATCGTTTTTCGCAAGCTAGAGGCGAGCGTCTGGTGATGAACCCGGCAAGGAACCATGGGAAGCGTTTGGACGGCAGGCGAAGCGCCGTCTCCCCCGTTGTCTCCTTCCCGCCTTCCTTTGCGCGCACATTTTCATCGAGAGAGAGAGAGACGTCTGGGTACGAGGCAGTGGTTAGAGCTATGCACCAGATAACTCTCTATGCACTGACAGCAGCGCAATTGGTTTCCCTAATACTTATCCACTGGATAGTGATTTATCTGGTGAATGACACTATCCAACCTTTGAACAACTGGAGCCTAATTGTCACTTACAATCAAAACCACTCGCCCACGACTCGTGGTTCCACTTGAGGTTTAAACATTTTGACGTCAGAAATCATCAGATTCTTTTCCACCACGCGGGAAACAGGACAGAAAGGTTACTTAAGACTGAACCAAAGCAAATACACTGCAGATGATGATATTGATTCTGTAGGCAATTAGACTATATAGGGAACACCTCCTACAATACGAAATTACTACAGTATAAACAACATTTTTATTCAGTCATTATTGGTTCTTTATATAGGAATGTTTTTTTATATGAATGGTTACTTCGTTTTTGGAGAAAGTAACGTCCACCTACAAATAATATATACACTATGTATTCACAATTTATAAATGGAAATATCGATCGACTGAGCAATCTGGAACGAAAAATGAAAGTTCTTATAAAGATAACTAAAAAAAGTGGGGGTTAGAAATGATAAATTATCTCCGACTTGTCGTCCAAGGGTTGCCTTGTTATCAGTAAACATAAGACTGATTTATGTAGATGGCAAAGCTGACGCTGTAAGGGCCTGTTTATATGGAGCTGGGGACCCCAGATAGGTGAGGTAACATGTACATGTGGAGGGTCACCCACCTATCAAGTAGACTTGATCACATTTAAATGAGATTATATGGACAGGCGGGTTACCCCACCTAAGCGGGTTACCTCACTTACCTGAGGTCCCCCACTTCCATGTAAACAGGCCCTAACAAAGTGCCTTAACAAAGTGCTAGTGCTCCTAACTTCAGCTCCACCCTTATAGCCGAGCCAACGTTTCTTTCTCGTGTAAACGGTTCGCCATGTTTTGTAAGGAGATATGAGTAAAGTTGGCTCGCTCAGGGTTGCTCGGGTGGGCAGGTGACGCTTCTACCCGGACAACTTTTCTCCAAATAAATGGGGTCAAAAATGTATGTGAAAATACAGTATAGAAAAAAAATTCGGGCGCGCAAAAAGGAAACACCTACAAGAGTTCATTTACGTTGTCATTATACTGCTTTTTTATCCGACACCTTGGCCATAAGTGCTTCACATGTCCGTATCCATTGTCATTTGCAGGCGGCCATGCTGCAAACAATCTGTATCGGGAACTACGTCGCGCGTGGTGACCTATGCGTGACAGGCAACCAAAAGGAGTAGGGAGGGGGAAAATCGCATCGCGCGAGAACGACGAGGGCTCCCAAGGGTCCTAGCAAGGGAGATATAACAAAGCCACAGTAGCAACTCCTCCCACGAGCGTTCTTCGCGTTCTTGCACGCTCAATTTCTCCCTTAACTCCAAAAACACATTTTAAGCTTGTATGTTTGGTTACCAAATTCGGACCACGTGATGTTCTACAGGGAATTTGCCTTTTGATTTTCGTAAATTATAAATGCACATACGCTTGCTTCCACGTGCCTAGGAAGGAGCCCATGGGCTCCTGGCATAGGACGATATTTGATAGAAAGAGTTCTCTGGGTCACTATCACGTGGTCTGAAATGGAAAAAAACATACAAGCTAAAAAGGTGTATTCGAGGGCCCATCACGCAGACTTATCACGAGGTTGTGGTAGTGAAGACTTCAATGTAAGCCTACGGCAATTCTTTAAATGATTCGTGTGTCTTTTTCAAGTGGTTCTCGATGGTTCCGGTGTATCTTCTTTTCTGCTGTCCAATGCGAAGGGAGGAATTGGAGTTTCAAACATACTGCCATCTGAGCGCTCAAATCGGAATTTCCCCCTAAAAGAAAAACGATAAGAAGGATAATACAGCAAAAACCCGCTTCTCGCCTGTCATTCCACTAAAATAAGACAGTGCCTGCAGGCTACTTAAAGGGGCTGTCATAGCGAGTTCCACCATTTTTTAGTCAAACCTGAGCTAAAATAATAAGTATTAACAAGAATAACAAGCAACCATCATCACGAAATCTGTCGTACAGATGAATAGTAAGTATTGTTTCTCCTTCGTAAATGTATGACATTACAGTGGAATAGTGTTTCCAAACCAAGTCACTTATAGCCTGTCCAGGGACGTTTTCCTTTCTTTTTTTTATTTTTTAAAGAATTTGACAGCGTGTGAGAACGAGCGCGAAGCGCCAGAAAAACAGAAAAAAAACTCCTTTTTCCTTTAACCACCCCCACCTCCTTGAGCTTGCAGTCAATAAATCCCCGGCGGTTTTATATTAGAGACCTTTACGTAGTGTGAGCACTTGAACCAGCGTCATTTTAGCGGGAAAAAGTGGTAGCCGTCGTCATTCTACTACGAGTTTTAGGGTTTATTTCCACTACCGCGTAATTTTTACGTGCGCACGCACGAAATTTTTATGCGCGAAAGTAAAATAGAACAGTATGGCGGGTCACGCGTACACCTAAAAGCTGAACCTCGCTCAACTTTCACGTTTACGCGTGTCCTTTCAGACATTGCCTCAATTTAATTTACGTACGTAAATTTTACACGGGTTCCCACGCAAAAATTACACAACAGTGGAAATCAGGCCTTAGCGAGAATGTCATAGTGGCGGAAACAAGTTATCAAATGTTAGAAGTTTTATAATTTTAGGATCAGGAGACGGCTTAACGTGCTTCAATCAGAATAATACAGTATTGCCAACTTTTCTGGGGCAAAAAAGTTCAATGAAGCTTTCTGAGGTGTATATTTTTTTTGAAAATACACGACTTAAACTTTAAGTCGAATTTCGTCCTCGTTCTAGAATATATATAAAGGTCTCTAGTGATATGCGCGCGCGCGACGATCTCTAAAGAGAAAATAGAGGGTCTGTGTACAGGCTAAGTCACTTATAACATACAAATACTGACAGTATACCGTGCGGCACGGGTTCAATGTTTTTTCTTACTCTTTACTCACCACATGTTTCCGCTGGGTGCCTGTAATGACACGTGACTGCTATATTGGAAAGCTGGTTGCTCTGGTGACAAGACAGGTTCCTATATAAGTCACAAAACGGCGTCAGTAACTTATTTTCAGCCTTGTTTTAGATAATCGTGAGCAGAGAAATCATTTTCTAACGTTAACCCTTTTTTTGCTGTTTAAAACCTCACAGAAAAAGGGACAGTATTCCCGAAACGTCTGAGTTATTTTCAACTTTAATCGGCTTTCCGAGATACCTTAATCTTTAAACAGCCACATGTCATTTGCGTCACAGTTTTAACTTTCCTACCTTTTGTTAAGAGCTTGTTAGTTGTGTTCGGAAAAAATGGAGAAGACAAATCTACCTTCAATACGGATCTCAGAAATAGAAAGCAAGGCAACGATGATTTCTACCTTAAGAGAAAATTTTCGAAAATTCAGACCTGTTCCTAGGGCGTCTTTTGGACGATAACCGGTCACCTCGCCACCAAACCATCTCGCAACCAACGAAATCGCCACTAAGAAGTAAACTCTAACTCGCCACTAAAAAACAGTCTACTCGCCTAAGATAAGACAAGATCTTAAACGATAACCCCCGTCGACCAGTGGATTGTTATGCCCGGGGTGCTTGGCTTGTTGCTCCCAATCTTCCAAACTACGCAGACTTAACAGCTGGTGGCGAGCTGGTTGGCAGCGAGTTGACTTCTTGGTGGCGAGTTGGATGGTGGCGAGATGACTGTAAACCCTTCTTGGCAGAGGAAAGTAAGCGGAAATATATGAAATGACTCATATTTTGAACTGCGGATAAAGATATGAAAGTGGAAATGATCCTCGCGGTAAGAAAGATTGGAAAGAAAGATTGTGTATTTTCTTCAGGCGTCGTTTTTCACCAAAAAGCCTTACCTGTCCCACCACACCCCTCCCTCTGACAGTCTCCAGTGTGCCCGACAGACTAAATATTCTCCAGTGTCTTTCTCGAAGTTGAACAATTTCCTGTCCAAGATTCTCAATTCTGATGCAGTATCGCCACTGAAACAATAACATCTAATCTTGTGAGAAGTGTAATAATTAGTCAGCAAATAAAATAAGCTGCATTCCAGCCTATTAGCAGGTCTTTATTCTAACTGAACTTTAAGGCCACTAACTCGGTTCTATAGTCTCATACACAGTCGTTGTTATCTGGGTCTTTAAGAAAGGCAAGGTGACAACCAACTTACTGTTGTTGAAACTCTAAAGCCTCAAATATACCATGCGTGGCAGGCATTCCGAGGGGAAGGACAAGGGGATTTCAGACTCGCGAGAAGAGCGAATGGTGTGCAAGGAAGAGGGAAGGTTCCTCCCTTCTCCCATGCACCAGATTGCCTTTCTCTTCCCTTTAGAACGCCTTCCACACAGGCTACCTGAAATAAGGAGGGGAATTTTTTGGTGTCCCTCTATAATATGGGTATAAAGGGTGGCAAAGTTACTTTTTCATCACTCACATTCCTCCAGTGTGGACTGGGGATGAATGAGTGCTAATAATGGCAGTGATGCCAATGAGTTTATTCATCTATTTGTTTGTACTCTTTGCTCCAAGACATTTTTCTCCTCTACTCAAAAACCAAAATTTTCAAATTCCAGTTTGATCAGGAATATGCAGGGTGCAAAGAAAATCATTTTTACAGCTTGCCATTCGGGCAAGCTGAAGCTAGCATTTACTAGCCCAGACGTCATTACAACTAGCCCCGAAAGCTTTTTGGCGGGAAGAATTGACTTCACAGTTCTTCTGTTATTCGAATTTTTCAAAAAACATCACTTGCCTGTCAGGCAAGTTAAAAACAGAATTCACTAGCCCAATAGCAAAATCCACTAGCCCCGGGCTATCGTACACTACTTTCTTTGCACGCTGAATATGGTCAATCTTGATGGTCAATCTTGACTTGACAGGGATGGGTAGGACAGAACCCTGGGACCAAAGTTGGAATATGGTAGAAGAGCTGCTATTTGGAGGTGATAAAATCAAAATCATCAACCCTTTAAGCATTCAAAGAAACTTGAGGTTATGTATAACACAGGAAATATAAATACTCACCCAGTAGTCCTGGGATGAGAGGTTGTTCTGAAAGTATGACAAAATCAGTCAGTTCTTCTAAAGATAAGGTGTTATAGTTGCAGTCGGCATTTTCCCTTAAGTCATCTGTTTTTTTCTCATTTTCTTTTTTTTTCTAAATCTACAGAATCATGTCGGTGAAACTGAAAAAAAAAATTTAAAAAATAGCCAAGAATTCCTAGTTTTTAGCAGTGCATTTTAAAGTGAATCTGTTAAAGAAAAATTTTCTTCAGGCGTTCCTTCAGTTCAATTTATTATAATAATATGTATTTTTTCACAAATCTATTTGTTTATATGTTCAGTTATTTCTTCATTCACAGTATTTTTGTGGCTAAATACACACAAGTTCAAGGAGACCTGGTAAACATGTCTAAATACTTTCCACTGATAAGTACAAAATAACAGAGGTCGGAAAAAAGTTGCACACCTTAGTTCCCATGTAAAACGGCATGACAGTGATCCTAACATTAGAATGTGTTTCTCTGTGCACATCTGTCAGTTCCAACCATTTGTGGTTCTTTTCCTGCCATGCTTGAAGAGCCTCACGAGGTGCGAAAGGTGGTACTAGTACAGTGGACGTACAAAAATATCACTTTTTGACAGAAGTTAATGCAATATGCAATAACCGGCCTGTTTCTAGACTACCAACATAATGTTGACAGTAGACAAAAGAAATTTATAGTCAAAACCACACTATTAGTCAAGGTTTCCAGTAGCCTTTTGTAACATTTTGCTCCTTGAGGAATGTGTGACAGTTCAAAGGAATGTCTGCATTTGAGGCTACCTTTGTATTTCAGAACACTTAGTATGAATAATGAATGCCTGTCATAAAAAAAATACTTCTATAACAAAACAAAAGTGCATGCTCTGACTGGTCAGTTTGGTCTTTGCATAGCTGTTTTATGAATATTTTTGCATAAAAAGCAGCAAAAGATAACCTAATGCACCACTGTCTTGCATGGAGACAATCGTGAATAATTTTCTTTTTACACCATCTTTGACGTCAGTGACTGTAGTCAGTGCTGGAATTAAAAGGTAATATTTATTTCATTATTGGTATTTTTAATACCTTTCCCTGGTTCAGGATACAAGAATCTGTCAAAGAGCTCATGATGAATCGGACGAGAAAATGCATCTGAAACTGTGTATGGAAGAACATCTTCTTGAGATATGTAGTCCAGACCTAAAATACAGTAACATAAGAATTAGTTACACAGGGAGGAGCCTACAGGTACACTTCTACAAACCAGCACTTTCACCAACATTACCAGTAATTTTAAGGTCATGTTGATGGATATATAAGTAAATGTATGACTGGCAGTTTTAGATCCATTCTGTACATTTCGGTTCAAGTTACAGTTTCTGAAATTGTTAAAGAGAAACAGATTTAACTATGTGCTTGCCTGGAATTGAGTAGAGCGCATTGTCACTTTCATACCCAAGAAATGTTACAATCTCAGGTTGAGCTCTCTGAAATAAAAAAAAATAGCATAAAGATGACATAACTGCTGATCCTTAGCTGGCCCTTGGGTCGTGTCCACCCCATATTGAAACACACTGACCTGTGTACATGTACCTACTTCACAATACCTACTAGCCTATAATTTATCCCAAACTGTTAAATAGGTTCTTTATTCTCATGTAGCAAAAAACTCTCAGAAGATCTTGTGTATTAATTTAAAGAAAAGTTTAAACTATAACAACTTTTGTTTTAGTCATGATTATAAATCATTGGTAACAGAACTTCATGTCGTTCAATTTGGTCGAAAATCATATTCGTAATTAACCAAATCCAACACCCTGTAGACAGTTTTCCAATTTTGATTAATCAATCGTATGGTTAAAGATGGAACTGGACTCCACTCAGTCCTACTACCATTATTAATAAGGATAATTGTTTTATGACAAAGGAAACTGAAACTTACAATAAATGGAGAATCCCTGTTATCGATTAGTGCCTGGTAATAAGTCTGTGTTTCAGCTTTTATTTCTTTCCCAGGATTGAAAGATCCATTCTCTTCAAATGACCTGTTAACAGAATAACATGCATTAATGACCTGAAGGTACACATAAATTATCATACATGTATAAACTGGAGATGCCAACTGCTGCAGGTCTGAAATTATGAGACCTTCTTTTTTGCACTTATCACCCCAACCAGCAAGAGCACAGCCCTGGCACATAAGCACTTGAGCCTTCCAAGCTTGGGCAGGCACAAGTATTTACCATCAAGAGTACATATTTATCATCAAGAACAAGAGGCAGCGTCATCCATCTCGGCCAGGTTTTAACCAGACATGTTTCAAATGGCATTGGGCTATTGCATTTAATATCCGCACCCCCCGGTTGAGGAACCATGGAATTCTCCAGGGGTAAGTTAAAAAAAAATGAGGATTTCTTTAGGTGTAGAGTAAAAAAAAATATGGAATTCTTTGGGGCTGAAGCCTTAATTTTCACAAAATCCTTCAGGGGTGAACCCATATTCTTCAGGGGTATGATCCAGGTCTTCAGGGGTAAAGCCATATTTTATATAAGTCTTCATCAGGGGTAAGAAGAAAAGGTAAGTCCTCAACCGGGGGGGCGGGGGGGTACGGTTATAAAATGCAATAGCCCATTGTTGGAAAATGTGCCAAGGACAAATGGGTTAAAGCCTTTTGCTGTGACTAACTTTTCATTTTCTCTTGTTTCCTTGTCCCGATCATACACCCTTGCTGTCCACGTGAAAAGTATGACGCCTCTGTAACCAAATATTCTGTGAAGGAACAGCTATGCAAAAATTAAAGGAACAATTCAAGTCATTAGAAAAGTGCATGCTTCTAAATTCAAACCAATCTGGGCAACAAATGTTTAAGGATCTTGCAGTATTCATCTCATGAAACACATTTTTCACAAAGATAAAAGTTGTGCCTCATGTGACCCAAAATCCTGGACTCCTCCAATGAAAGAGGGGGCTACTCCTGCAACCTCATCCCATACCTATTATCTACCCATTCACACAGCTGTGCCACATAAAAGATGAATCTTTTAATCCAGAAATCAGTTTTCGCCCATTAAGTGTTGTTCTCTTTCTTCTTCAGATTTTCTGGAGAATCGTGATTCAGGAACATTCACGTCCACTTTGTCCGAGGGCTTTGAAGAACGTGACATGTGAGCTCAACAATAGATGCTTTTGTACATAATTTTAATGATATGGGATGATTCCTAAGTCAGTCCCTGCATTCTGTTGTTTAGGCAACTAATTTAGTCCCTTTCCCTAGAATTTTTACACCTCCCTTCGCACAGCGTGAAAATTCTCAACTCTCTATCGTCATCGTACCGTTAAGTCGTCACGAAAGCTGAAGTTTATTACCTGTCCAGGTTCATATTTTCCGCTGGTTTTAAGTTCCTGAAAACGCCCGATTTCTGCCAGTCTGAAAGCATGACATGAACTAAGTAACAGAAAAATGAGTCAACTAGTCAATGTCAAAGATAACTGAAACCATACCGGGCATAATGCCTCCTCATTTGCAGCAAACCATAAAAGAAATTCCGCACTATCGCCATCTTATCTTCTTACTTTTTGAAGAAGAAACCGCTGGCCACTAGAATGTCAAGGATCCGCTGACCCTTCCCCCCTCCCCTCCTCTCCCCTTCCCACCCTGGACGAGGGTCTTACTCTCACCTCTTCGTTGAACGCTGCGTCCCTGTGGAATGAAGGTCCTTCTTTGTGTTGTGAGTCTAGAAACGTCAACTTCAACTTCCTTATTAGTCATTCTTTTATAGTCTTTCTTCAGTTATGCAGACAAAATCCTGCTTTGCGGCAGTTTTTCTTGCGGATTTGATGGTTCTCAGCATTGGTCACCATACCTTTTTTGTAGTCTCTCTACCCTTTGGGTAAAGGAAGCGGTTCTAACGACCTTTATCAACATTTTGAATTACTTTGATAATACCAAACCCTAACGAGTGGAACAGAATCTTGATTGCAACAATGGACCACTGATGGACCTTCTGATCCCCTAACCGCAAAGTTTAGATGTTACTTTTCCGTTACATGATAATTTTTGCCAACTGAGCATTTGATCTATTAGATTTCAAATCAGTCGGCTTTTGTTTTTCTCAAAATCGGTTTTCCAAAAAACCGATGCCTGATACACAGACCATTCCCTTCGTTGAGATGCCGGCCGGGAATAGTTACGCGCCACCGTTCCGTGACCGCGTGACTGTCTGACCACGTACAAATGATAAGAGACTGTGTGACTGGGGACGAGTCAGGTGTGAGCATACGTGCAGTCGAAAGAGTACGAAGGACGTGACCTTTATACTTGCCAGTGGTGCAGTATCCACCTTGGTGACGAACTTCTCTCTCCAGTTTCCTTTTCAGTTCGTTTTCTCCCTTTTCGGACCAGTTAAGCCCCTCTCTTGAGACAGGGAAAAGCACCCTGGGGATGAAGTGGTAAATTGACCTTAATATAAAAATATGCAGAAATTTCAGTAGCAACTTTTGAAATTTAAGTAGCAACTTTTTGATATTCAAGTAAGCAATTTTCCAGCACGATACAAGCAAAATCGTGACAGGCCCGAGGCTTAACTGGTCCGAAAAGGGAGTAAACGAATAGCACACAAACTGCGGTTACAAACATCAAAAATAACAAACGCATTGTATAACTGACTTTTGTAATATCTAACTTGACGTTTCGTATGCTTCAACTTACATCTTCAGAAGTGACCCTTAATATGATATTATAAAAGTTATACAATGCGTTTGTT